>NW_011889191.1:762109-787929 GCF_000151845.1 Pteropus vampyrus
GACCTCCTCTCTTACCACTAATTTTCTTCTATGTGTTTCTATTGAAAATAACCTGCCTGTTAATAGTGCTGGCTTGTTCATCTTTCTTGGTCTTCTGTGGTATCCATCTCCATGTAATCTAGGTATTCGGTCAAAGATAAAACACCAAATATGTATATGCATATATATACACATAAAGATGTACATAAATACACATGTTATGTTAAGGTTTAAGATTACCAAAAAGGTTAAGTTTACATATTTTTCTTGTAGGACTGCACCTTGCTCTTCCTTCTTAAAGTCTGTGTTGTTTCGATGGGGCTTAAACCAACACATGTGGTTGGGTGGGGAGCATGGAATACTTAATAATAACAGTTAATTTTCTCTTTTGAAACTATGAGTAAGAGTAATTTTTATTAGTGCTCCGAAGTCTTGCCAACAAGTATGGCCAATGACAGTGCCTCCTGTTGTAATATTATTCTCAGCTAATTCTTAAAATAAAACCTTTGAAAGTTTTCTAAAGACAAGAATATGGTATGTTCTTTTCTGCTAAAGATAGCAGTATGAGTCCAAGTACCTAGCAAACCAAAAACACCATAGATAAGATATCTACATTCAAGATAAGAGAAAAAATTAGACTCCAAAACATATTTGTCTCATCCTCACTTCTCTAAATTCCAAACCTATATATAAGAGTGCTTATTAGATAACGAATATTTAAATGCAAACTTTAATATTCCTAAATATTCCTAACTTAATATTCCTAAAGTCAACTCTATCTCCTCAGTTAGTATCTTATCTTCCTTCTCTATAGATAATAGCTTCACCTGTTCTCAGTCACTCAGGATTGATAATTAGATTTATAATGAACTCTTCCTTTTCTTTCCTAACTCATATCACTCAGGATGCTTGATTTCGAGTGACAGAAAACCCAACTAAAACTAGATTATGAAAAGAAAAAATAATTTTATTGGTTTACATAACTGAAAACCCAAGGGTCAAGTTCACTGAAGGTTTTATTGGATCCAGACTTTCAAACAGTGACATCACCAGAACTCAGTTACCCTTCACCTCTCTGTTCTGTTTTCTGTGGCTTTATTTTCAGGATCCACATGTAACATCTGGAGCTCAAAGTTTATACCATCTTTATTGCATCATATCAAATAATATATTTATTATTGTGTGGTAAGCAAAATAATGTCACCTCTGCAAGTTGTTCATGTCCTAATGCTTAGACCCTCCAAATATATTATTCTACATGGCAAAAAAGAATTAAGTATGCAGATTGAATTAAAATGGCTAATCAACTGACCTTAAAATTGGGAGATTATCCTAGACTATCTGGGTGGGCTGAATGTAATCACAAGAGTCCTTCTAAGTGGAAGAAGACAATGGAAGAGAGAGTGTCAGAGAGATGTAATTGAGAAATATTCACCTGGCCATTTACGACTTTGAAAATGAAGGCAGGTCACAAGGCAAGGAATGCAAGCAGCCTCTACAAGTCAACTTCTCCCCCCAGAGCCTCTAGGAAGGAACACGGCTCTGTCCACACTTTGTTTTTAGCCCAATGAGACCCATTATAGACTCCGATCACCAGAACTGTAAGATAATAAGTATTTGTGTTGCTTTAAGTCATTTAGTTTGTGGTAATTGGTTACAGCAGCAATAGGAAACTCAAACATTCTGCAAGGATCAAGTGCCTTCTGTGGGCTCTTATCTTTCTTCTATATCCTTGCTGTCACCAAGTTTGGGTGAATGAATGATAAATGGATCAAAAAAGCATCAATTACAATCTGTCCACATTTTATTCCTCCTATCCTTTGCCAATTCCTATCACTTCTACTTCTGATAATAAGAAGTGTCCACTTGTCTGTTCTCACTGTCCTACTTAAGGTCTTTATCAGAGGGTTTAAAGAGATGATTTTTAAGGTCCATGCTAATTCTGTGTTTCTAGAATCTGGTATCTAAGATGCGAAGAAAAAAAAATATCTAAAGTAGCTACTTACATGAACTTAGAATTAAAAAGTAAGCATATATTTGTGCTTAAGAAATAGAAGAGTAGCAAATATGGCAGATGAGACTTAATAAAAAGTAAAGTCAAATATTTTCAAAAGGAAATTCATATGGTTTTATCTTATGCACTAACTTTAATTTTCATAAACTTTTTTTATTAAAATGTAACATATTCAGAAAAGTGCACAAGTCATAAGTTTCAACTTATCACACAAAGAGAACAACACTCATTTAACCACCATCCAACTCAAGAAATCTCCCTGCATCCCAGAAGCCATCCTCAGACCTTTTTTATTCCCCCAAAGTAAACACTGTCCTGACCTCTCTAACACCATGTTAGTCTGCCTATTTTTGAACTTCATATATATATAATCACAGAATATGTATTTTTTTTTTAATGATTCGTTTCTTTCACTCAATATGTGATAGTAGCTTGGTCATTTTCATTGCTGTGTATTATTCCAGTACACAAATAAGTCATAATTTGTATCTCTATTATTATTGAAGAAGATGTCCATCATTGGCAGTCTTTTTTACAGAGTGAGAAAATATATTTGCAATACATATAACTGACAAAAGACTCATGTCCAAATATAAAAACAACTCCTATAAATCGATGAGAAAAGGGCAGATCACCAATAGAGCAAATGGGCAAAGACTGGAATAGACAATACACAAAAAGAGGATATTCAAATGATCAATAAATGTATAAAACAGTGCTTAACTTATTAGTCATCAAAGTATTGAAAAATTAAAACACTATGATTTCAGAATCCAAATCTTGAATAAGATGGAAATCTGCTAGATAGAAAAAAAAAAATCTGAAAGAATTACAGCAAATGGAAAGTTCTGAACCTGCCAGGCCCCTAACCAGATTGCATAATTGAGCAGTTAATAAAATTTAGCCTACAAGTTTCCTGCTGAGGCAAAATGAAAAATGAAGTACTCAATCTTTGTGCATTGTAAAGGGTTTATTTACTTAGGAAAGGAAGTTTACTAACTTCTGGATCAAATATTTTAATAAATGAATGACTGTCGATTTCAGAGAGTTTAGAAGATGCCTTCCTTCCAAAAGATGTTCTTGACCATAAAGAGATTCACATGAGATTTGTCAGGCAGTTGAAATTTTAGATGGCTTGTTTGGTAAAGCAACAGAAAACTATACTTTGAATATTACTATGAAGTCAACCATTTTTACACTCAGCCAAGAGATCTTTACAAATGAACACTCTTCATCACCACACCTGAAATAGCAGAGACAGATCCACATTCATCAAACATTAATTATTAAGAATTTTTAGGTGGCAGGACTGTTCAAATTATCATGCAATTATTGGACCTAGATTATTGGGCCATTTAGCTTTTGGATCAATTTTATCAGCTGGGAAATTGTAGATTCTTTTGATTGGACAGGACAGAGACACACCAAGAGTATCTCATATCACAGGCTATGTTGAGGGATATGGTAGCACAAAGTCTAAATTGCATTCACAGTTACATGTGTTCAAGCAAGAAATTTTGAAAACCTGAATTAATAAAGTAATAATAGTGGGGTTCAGGAGGAGGGAATGGATTGAAGAAATATTTATCAACAGAGATGAGAACAGCCTATATTTATTAATCGGTAGATACCAGCCGCTGTGTAAGATAATGGGAAAACTCCAGAAATGCACAGTGTTATATACTTCTAATAAAATGTTAAATGTGCTATTATGGAAATACCAATAAAGGTAGCCTTAAATCCATCTGGGGAAGGTAAAGGATGCTTCACAGAGGATATACGCCAGTAAGCTGAATCTTGTGGATGTGCTGGTTTACATGCAGAGTCTGGAATAAAACTCCCCGTGTTTGTATCCTGGCTCTGCCTCTTAACTGTGTCTTTCTGTGGAAGGTACTTCATAATATAACTTTGTTTCTTGGTTGTAAATAGAATCAGAAAGATTATCGATAACAATTAACACTTAAACAGCCAACACTACATCAGGCACTATTCCAAACACTGCACATCTTACAATCCTTTCAGCCATCACAATAATCCTATTAAGTAGGTACTTTTATTTTTGCCAATTTAAAAATGAGGAAACTGAGGCACTGAGCTACTAAACAATATGGGCAGTCAACACTGCTGGTAAATGACAGAGCTAAGATCTGAACACGTGCATTCTAGCTCCCGAATGCATGCTGTTAACCAATACACCATTCTCTCAAGGGTCAACTTCTCTGCATTACTGTGAGGTCAAAAAAAGATAATGCATGCAAACTGCTTAGCACAGTGCCTGTGTGTGAAAAGTGTTTTAATAAATATTAGTTTGATTATACTAATATTATAATATCAAATAGTAATAAATAGCTATTCGGAATGGCGCCACCGTGTGGTACGATGTGCTGCCTGGAAGTTATAAGGAGCACAAAAGGATGGAGGCAGCTGTCCTGAAACATGAGCCCAGGACCTCCACCTGCAAAATCTCTGATTGTAGGTGGTGCAGTGCACAGGCTCCAGGCAGGGCTTCTATGCATGATCTCTTTGGACAGACAGATAAGACAGCTGGATTCATTCCATCAACAATCATTTCCCAAGGACCAACAATAGGCCAAGACTTGCACCAGCTTTCCAAGATACAAAACTGGAACAACGTCTTCAAAACAGCGTAGTGGCCGGGATCTCATGTTCTAGAGACAGATTTCCTGGTTCGAATTCCAACTCTGCCACTTAGCTGCTTTTAACTTTGGATAAGTCACCCAACCTCTCTGTGCCTCACTTCCTTTGTCTGAAAAATGGAGAATAAACAGCCCTCCTAGGGCTGTGTGTAGATGGAGAGAGCTGATATACACAGGTCCAGAGAAACAAAAACATATATGTCCACACCAAAACTTGTATGTTAAGGTTCATAGAAGTTTTATTAATAATAGTTAAAAAGTGAAAACAATCAAAGGTCTATTAACTAACTAATGAGTAAATTAAACATGTTCTAGCCATATGATGGAATATTATGTAGCCATAAAAGAATCGCTAGGTCATATGGTAACTATGTTTAACCTTTCAAGGAACTGCCACATGGTTTTTCTAAAGTGGTTGGACCAGTTCACATTCCCACCAACAGTGTGTGAGGGTACGGTTTCTCCACATCCTTGCCGACACTTGATATTATCCGTTTGTTTGATTATAGCCATCTTAGTGATATAAAGTGGCATGTTATTTTAGTTTTGATTTGCATTTTCCTAATAGCTTATGATGTTAAGCATCTTTTCATGTATGTATTGGTAGTCTTGATATGTTCTTTAGAGACATGTCTATTAATATTCTCTGTTTATTTTTAATAAGGTTATTTGTCTTTTAAATACTGAGCATTAGAAGTTCTTTGAATTTTCTAGACAAGTCCCTTATTAGACATATGATTTGAAAAAATTTTTCCCAGTTCTTAGCCTGCCTTTTCACTTGCTTGTTAGTGTCCTTTGAAGTACGAAAGTTTTTAATTCTGATGTTTATCTATTTTTTTTAATTTTCTTGCTTATATTTCGGTGTAATATGTAAGGAATTATTACCTAAACAAGGTCACAAAACTTACATATATGTTTTCTTCTAAGATGTCTATGTACTTAGCTTTTACATTTAGGTTTTTGACCCATTTTGAGTTATTTTTTTTTAGATGATGTAAGGTAGGAGTCTAACTTCATCTTGTTGCATGTCAGTATCCATTTTTCCCAGAAAAATTTGTTGAAAAGATCATTCTTTCTCCATAATAAAATTTTGAATTAAACAGCATACTACCTGGCTCCTCCCTTCAAGGAACTCACAGTACAAGATACAGACTGGAAGGTACTCAGAAGTCACAGTGCAACGTAACGATGTATGAGCCAAGAAGAACGTGAGAGTCAGCTAGGAATGTCTTCTAGGTTTCTAGATTGAGCCCTAATATTGAACATAGAGTTACCACAAACAATCGCTCTCTCTTCCTGTGAGATATAGTTAAAAGTGGCACCTACCTAACACCTGAATTTCTGGAGGGCACTAGTCTTTCCACTCATATGCAAATCCTATTAATCAATAATCACCAAAAGTAAAAGCACAGAGGAAGGTGGACATTCCCCAGTTTAAAAAATATATAAAAAATACGATAAGAAATAGCTATGACATTAAGGCAAGTGTCCCTTGAAGTACACCTCTCATCGTCTTTAATGACATCTTCCTGGTCATGGTTAAATCAATCCATTAGGTCGATTTTATTTTATTTGTGTTTACTTATTTTTTAATTTTTAAATTGTAGTTGACCTGCAATATTATATCAGTTTCAGGTATACAACATAGTGATTAGACATTTATATACTTTGCAAAGGGATCACCACAATAAGACCAGTACCCATCTGTCACCGTACACAGTTATTATATTATTGACTGTATTCCCTATGCTGCACATTATATTCCCACGATTTATTTATTTAATAACTGGCAGTTCGTACTTCTTAATCCCCTTCATCTTTTTTTGCTCATCTTCCACCCCACTCCCATCTGGCAACAATCAGTTTGTTCTCTGTATCTATGAGTTTGTTTCCGTTTTGTTTTTTGGTTTGTTTTGTTTTATTTTTTAGATTCCACCTATAAGTGAAGTCATATGGTTCATTAGTTTTAAATAGAAAGCCACCACACTTCCTGTTTCCACCCTTCTGTCCTGTTCTACATTCTGAATCTCTGCACCTGGCTTCTCTACAGACACTGCTGAAATCACCAGATTCAATTAGCAGGAAGGACCTGCACTACCTGCCCTGGGACGTCAGTCAGGGTGTCACAGAGGCCACAGTAAGGGCCTAGGGGTTGAGCAAAGCTTTTTAACCACAGCCTCCTATTTGATACCTCTAAGATGATTAAAAAAAAAAAAAAAAAAAAAAACTTTGAAATGAAATGACATTATTCATCAAAACTTTGCCATTTATTTCTAAATTACAATAAATTAACAATGTACCAGAATCATTTTCTTCCCTTGACCTGACACCATGCTTATAGATGTGCACAGTTACATATATGCAGTGTTCTATAATTATGCCTTTCCAGTAATGAAAAATATCTGCATAGTAATTTTTATTTATTGAATAATATGGAGGTTTATAAATATCTACAATTTTACCCATAAAGATCTAAAATATTCTTTTGTTATGTAAAGAAATTTATAGGGGGCTACCATTTGCATGCCACCACTTTGCTGATGACCGGTGACGGCGTGTTTAAAGTCCCACCAGCATCTGGCTACCTGGCAGACTTTGTAGGCAGCTGGGGAAGAGACTTCAAACTTGCTTCTGGGTCTTCCACATAATTAGCCTGTTTATAGGCCATCTGGGTTGCTTTGATTTCACCATCGCCATTTCTTTCTTTCTGAAAAATTTCTGTGTGTCTCTTCCTTTGGGACTAAAGTCATTAATAAGTCCTTTCTTACTCGGAGACTCTAGCTTCTTTAATGTTTCTGGCAGCTCTCCGTGCCTCTGGATCCATCTCATTACTGAGCACCCTACAGACCATAGGAGGGCGGTGTTTATATTCGATAATGCTGTCATCAAGTTAACAGACCTCATTACAAGGAAATTACAGATTTGGGGCTCCCAAATAGGATAGATTTTCAGAAAACCTCATCCAAAGAATTACAAGGGGTACCTAAAGAGAACTATTACAAGAAGGGGTGAATTTTAGTGAGGCGTGTTCTGATGGGTAGACATGCTAACCATTGGCGCCGTGCTAATCAAACAGTGCTGATATGAATTGCAACCTAATTTGAATGTCCTCAGGTCATTAACCTATGTGGACAACTGAGGTCACATTAATATTATGAAATAAATGTCAATGGTTAATTAACCTCACCTGCAAGCTTACCTATGTCAGCGCTTTTTAAAGAGCACGCCACTCTCCCATCTTCCAACAACAAAAGGATTAGTGTGAGTTTCCAAGGGGCCACGTGGTCCGCCATCTGCCTAGAAGCCAACCTTGAGCCTGGGGACACCAGTGCTTCATACTCTAAACCTGGATTCCACTGATCTGAGTTTATGCTGCATTATTAACATCCTCTTGTTCAATCCCACCAGTGTCCAGAGCCACCAAAACACTCAATCCTCTCAGTGTGACATCTGCTCTACTTTCAAATAAAAAGAATAAAAGCTTCCCCTTCCTCCTGTATTACCTTCTACTAAAAGGGTCCAGCGAGGTGGCCCTAATATTTGTGGGCTTGGGGCAGAGGTACAACGATGCAAACTCTTCTCTCCCCGACCCCGCCCCCGGCCCCATCCATAAGCAGCCTCAGACACAAGCCTGTGGACACTTTAGCACACATGTTTAGGTCAGTGAGATGAAAACTTCTTTTCCCCCAAAGAGCTTGTCCCTCTGCTAGGGGTGTTCACACAGCCTAGGGGGCCTATCTTTAGGAAGAGGACCCAGGAAACGGGCCTGGCCAACCCGAGACGTGCCGATGGGCTACTGGGGATTCTGGGTTTCTGATGCATGGTCTCAGAGTCTCTACTTGCTAGAGAATTCTCATCTCAGCTCAGGCCCAGAGGGGACACCTTCTTACAGTAATGTAACAATGATACATAATCGTTTGCTGAGTTTTGTAGCAAATGTGACATTAAGATGATGTCTACTGTCAGAAATGTGCATTTTGAGAAAGGCAGTGACATGCATTGCAGTGGCTTCTACACTTTTTTTTCTCATGGGCTTCTCTCTATTATCTTAGTGGATAAAATAGATGAAAATGGACTTGCCTTGGCTGAAATAGGCCAAGAAAGAAGGTCCTATGCACACACCTTCTTTTCTTCCTTCCTTCCTTCCTTCCTTCCTTCCTTCCTTCCTTCCTTCCTTCCTCTTTTCTTTTTCTCCCTCCTCTTGCATTCAAAAACCTAGTGCATATTCTAGGCCTTGGTGATCTCAACATAAAGACGGACAAGCTCTCTGCTCACAAGGAGCTTATGGTCATTTTCCCAAACCTTAGAGTTCCGCAGGACACATTCTGAAAACCTTAGCTGTGGAAGAAGAAAGAACATAGGCATGGGCGTTAGGCCTGCTTTGACTTCCTGCCTGTGTCACTTAGCAGCGGCAAGTACTGGGCTTGGAAGGTTAAGGAAGGGCTGTACTGTTTACTCACCAACTATGGTAAGAACTGTGATAACTTATGAAGCAATTGGCATAGACCATAGACTTTCTTAGATGTCCCTTCTCTCTTCTTCCTCCTCATTTGGTATTTATAGGTCTATTTCTAGTTTACGGGACCCCTTTGGGATCAGGAGGTACATTTGCAGGGTAAGTGACCAGTCAGGAGTGGAGGTTGACTCTGGACTGAAGGGAAGTTGTCTGCCTGCATGGAATTTGTTAATCTGCACTAAAAATAATAAAACACATATGTAGATGAGAAATGTACAATGAGTGACATAATCGTCATTTATTCCTGATAAGTAAGCTGGCCTAAACATCTAGTTTGTTAGTTACATGTCCTCTTAGAAGGTCATTTTATTATTATTAACCCAATAGCTATTTGGCGATTCCTCTGTGCCCGGGATTGTTTTAAAAACTTTTATGAATAATAAACTCATTTAATTTTTACAACGCAGAGATGGGGAAACCCAGGCCTGGGAGGTGAGGTCGTTTGTCCAAGGTCTCATAGCTAGCAGACAGTAGAGCTGGGATCTGATCCTGGCCAGTCTGGCTCCAGCATCTGTAATCCAGAACCACCGCCAGGAGTACCTTACCTCTCGTCATCCTTCTCATGCTAGTCTTCGTATTAGAAAGCCCTCCTCTCTCCTCTTCAGTTATTAAATCCTACTTATACTTAAAGCCTACATCAAATTTTACTGAGAATGTGCAAGTTGGCTGCAATGGGGTAATAGAAATGTTTTTGCTTGGATCAGATGTCATTAAAATTTTTCTTGAGTCAACACCTTAAAATTAAAATATTTCGCATTACAATCCTGATTTCTAAATCCTTTTGAAAATTCAGATCCAACAGCCATCAGTTCTAGAGGAGAGGTCAGCATATTTCAGTGGCCACACTGAGGTGACTTGTTTTTGTAAAATTTTATTAGAACAAAGCCACACCCATTCACTAACTAAATTGTCGCTGGCTGCTTTCATGGATAACAGAGTGGCATATTCTGTTGTGATAGAGACAGTACAGCCAGCAAAGCCTAAAACATTTGCTCTCTAGCACTTTATAGAAAAAGTTTGCTGACCCGTGAACAAAAACTAGAAGCAACTGCACCTTCAGGCAGGGCTCCAACTCTCCCGGTGGGCAGGTCATCCTGACTTACCCCTCCCATTGCCCACCTGGCCCCTGCAAACATGCACGAGTCTTCCCTGCTTACAGGTTTGCAGAACCTTTCGACCTCTCACCAAGTCAACTCCTGCCTCTCTCGCTCTCCTTCAAGTCAGTCCCCAGTTCTCCCTGCTGTCAGTCAAACCAGCCACATTTACCTGCCCTGGTTTAGCTGCAGAAATGTTGTCTCCCTTTTTAAAGTTTATTAGTGTCATCTCCCCAGGGCGAGAATTTTTTTTTTTTTTTTGCATGCCCCTAAGGCCTGGCACTGTGTGGATAAAACAATAGACACTCGGTAAATATTTTTATTTGACTAATTGTTGTCAATCTGATGTACCTGAACCTTAGAAAAGAATAAAGATACTAAAATAGATGTTTTGCTTCAGGAAGAAAACCTCAAGGGGAAGATACACATTTCCCACTTGACAACTAGAGACGTTACCTGTGTCAGCTTCACCTAATCACCTGGCTGCTGCTTGTGTGCAAAGGAGGGGGAGGGGGAGCTCGGGGTTGGGGGGACTGCCGGCCACCTACAAGAAGTCCTCCCAGGGTGGTGGCCCCAGTTGCTCAGTCTTGAGAGCATGTCATCACACATGTCACTTACTAGTGTCACATCTTGGGGCAAACTCCTAATACCTCCACTCACAAACACATTTAAATAAAACAGAATGTGCCATGAGAACTAAAACAACCAGAGTCTGGGTTCGAGCCTTTGGGCCAGCATGATTTTTTCCCTTTAGACAAGCAAAGCCTAGGAATAAGGTAAGGGGGGTTGGTTAGATGGCTGGAATGCCTGCCGACCTCACTTTCTAATAGTCCAGAGCACTTGGGCTGGAAAGTCGCCTTCCCTGGCCGAGGTCTCCTTCCCTCTATGATGTTTTAATAATTTCTGTTTGTGATACTATTTCAAGGATTTCATTACTAAACAAACACCATTCCGATTTACATATTCCTTGTCTAGAATAGATCAGTACTGGCATCCATGTAATGCTTAGGTCTGGGAGCTCTGTATCTCTTTAAATGATCTTATATATCTATTATGATTTTATACATATATATGTATATGCATAAAACCTTTGAGTATAAATCTTGGAAATAATATCTTATCCTCAAAATGAGTGGGGAAAGCGGGGAAGGCATCACCCCAGAGTTGTCCCAAGTCCTAGTACATTACTAGGAAGACAATGTAGGGACCGCACTCTAGGGTAGGAGCCCTCAACCCCAAACCAAAGCCAAAGGTAGATTTAGGTAAGAACCGAAGTCTCCAATACACGAAGGCCTCATTGAAACCAGAAATGTTAGGTTCACAGGCCATATTTTAATCTCATTAAGGAGATCATCCTTCAGGTTGAATTCTGATTGTCCAAGTAGTCTCTAAATATTGACTCCCAGCCTCAAAAACACGGGAGAGGCTGCTTTCCCCAAGGCAAGAAGTCTGTCATGGCTGTGACCACAGTCTCGATGGCCTTCCTTCTCTCTGGGAGCAGAAGGGGTAAGTATGCAGAGGTGGAGGCCCGGGGAAGAAACAACAGATTACACTGGGTTGACTCACTCAACTAAACCAAAGCCAGTTCTTGGTCCACGAGGCTCAGGGCCATGCGTGTTTTCTATTTCAGAATTTTTCACATTTTTGGCAAAAATGCACATGTATGCCCTATTTATGATATACATCTCTAGTAAGATCCAGGGCAGCACCCCATACACAAAGTCGTTAATATTTCTGGATCAATGTGTTCACTCTAAGGGCATCGATGTTAAAGTAAACTCACATCGTATCAGTTCAGATTTCACCCCCAAATGAGTATAGGTCAAGTTAGTTTTGCTGACAAATGTTAAGTTTCAAAAAACAAAAAAACCAAAAAACCCTTTGGGTGGTTTTTGGGCTTTTTAGATTTTAGAATTGTGGAAAGAGATCATGGACCCGTATTGCCAAATAAAACTGTGAATTGGTTACCACCACCAGCTCTTGATTCATCCTCAGCGCCATCTAAGCACAGTGGGAAAGACTGGCCTGCCCCAGGACCTGGCTCCAGTGCTGGTGCCCACAGCACTCTCTCCCTCCAAACTATAGATCTGAAAAGCTGAGATTGCTTCCTGCTACACAGTAAGTGGGACACAGTGATCTCCAGCGCCTAAAGGTGCTTCTCTCCAGAAGGGCAATGTCACTTCCTCATCTCCCCTAAAAATAAATGCTTTGTGTTTTTCATTTTATACAGATTCTACTGCTAAACATTACAGGGACAGAGAGGAGTTATCAGTAATAATAATTAGTGGAAAATAATAGCATTAACAATAGTACTAACAGCAATAATAATAATTGTTAATATTTATTGAGCCTTTACTACGTGTCGTTCATTGTCCTAATGGCTTATTTATATAATTGGAATTAACTTAAAACTAAGTCAATGACATAAATACTATGATTCTCTTCATTTTATAGATAAGAATATTGAGGCATTGATAGGTTAATTTACAAACTTACAAACTTAAAACATCTCTGACTTTATCGCTGAGATAGTAATGTTATAACTGGGTTTAGACTTGGGTCTCGAATTGTTGGATTTTTAATTCTTGAGAAGCGAATTGAACATCATTCCTTTTTCCAAGAATCCTCTTCTTCAACCATTAGGATTTTAGAGGAAATTATGGCAGAATGACAGAAGCCACCTTTCTTTCTAGTGGGTAGTTAATTTCTTTCAGGGCTTTCTGACTGTGAAAATCCTTGCTCTCGCTTTTTTCTCATACAAATCTAAACTGGACAGAGTCCACTGTTGCCTCAAATGCTTCCTACCATTGATCCTATTAACTGCTGGAAAAAAATTTGAAAATTCGAAAAATGTCTTGTTGCTTTAGGAACTCTATAGTCAGCTGTCCTGTGAAAGGTCGAAATGAATGATTGATTGTAAGCCAGCCAACAAGGTTCAGTAAGCACACTAGCGCAAGGCACTGGCCAAAGTAAGGGATGACCCCAATTCAACTCCATGCAAGTTAACAGGCAGCTTAGAATTCACTAATAGTCAATGGCCCTGCGCATCCAAGAAGTGTGTTCCTGTCTGGAAAAGCCAAAGATTATAATACGTGTTTTTTCTCTATTTGCATTCAAAACACCTTTTTTCTCTGTCTCCAAAGTCATTGCCAAATATATCAAGGCATACATTCCCATCCACAGGTAGTGATTTACTCCAAAATTCAGAGTGAAACTAACCATTGTAAAAATTCCCACCCTATAGAATGCTTCCATAAAATTAAAACAAAAGTGCTTTAATCTCCAGTTGTAAACAGTTGACATTCAAAAACCTGCCTGTCAAATATTACCTTAAAAAGAAAAAATACATCCAACTACTAAAACAGTAGTCAATGTTCAATTTAACAGAAAAAAAAAAAAATCCCACACAGACTCTGGACTGCCTTTTCTATTTACACATGAATGACTAACTCAAATGTGTCATCTGCCGAAAGAACATTTTCTTTATTCATAAGTTCTTGAGACTTCTTGCAATCACCATTTCTATTTGCCCTTATCAGAAAAAGGTTCAAATACGGTAACCAATGATGATATATCTAATATCTAGGGGTTAATGTTTCACAGGAAATGAGTAACTTGTACCATGCAGACTAGAGAGCCTGAGGATGAAATCATCCAACTCGATTACACAGATAATGACATTGGTGTCCTGGTGTCCTGATTCAAATGACTCAGGAATACATAGGCAACATCTATGTAAAGAATGATCATAGTCTTGTTGATAATTAAGACAACTTTAACTGACTTGAGATCTGATTCCACCACTTCTAATAAAGAAGAAAAGGAGACAGTTCCAGCAAATGACCAGGGTTCCATTTTTCCTTAAAAATGAACTCCCCTAGAAAAAAATAAATAATGAAAAAGTTTTTGTTTGCTCAACCCCTCCCTATATCGCTTCTTTTAAAAGCTCTTCAGAGGCCCCAGAATAATCACCCTCTTGGTTTGTCCATTCTAAACAAAACTCTGTGTTATAGACATTTCTCAGTTTTCTATTAAATCTTAATGTATTTGAATTGTTCACCTTGGTACCTATCAAACAAGTTAAAAAAAAAAACTTGTCAAATAAATAGATACTATATCTGAAATATGATGCTAAGAAATACAAGACTCAATGGCTTTCTCTACATGTCATTCATTGGCAGACATTTTCCAAGCACCTAGTAAGTGCTGGGAATCACAGAGCACACAGAGATGCACTCACACAGCGTGTTTCCCTTCCTCTATCCCACGGTGTGCTATTCACCGCATGGTATGCATTTCATGATAACTTGTATTCTCAGTGCCCGACACAGTTCCTGGCACATAATAGGTGCTCAATAAATAGTTGCTGAATAAATTCAATCAAATTTTATTGTGCCAGACACTGAGCCAGGCTCCAGGAAGGCGAAGGTGAAAGACACGGTCAGGAGCTCAGCAAGAGGAATGTCACTTACCTTCCCCCAGGAGCTGGAAGACACGTGTCTGTGAAAATCCCCAGGGGAAAATATGACAACTGGGATAAGTTTATCTATATTTATACACGTAATTTTTTCTTTTTGAGTTATAAAAGTAATTCATGTTTATTATGGAAAAGTTAGGAAAAAAATAAAAAAATAAAAAAACTCACCTGTACGTCTACCACCCAGAGGTACTCAGTGTGAACATTTTCATGTACATCTTTCCAGGTTTTTTCAGTATTTGACAGATGTCTTTATATGTTTTATTTTTACAAAAATATAATCACATGAAAACATCTACTCTTTAAAAGAAACTATTAATAAAATGAAAGGCAAGCCATAGACAGGGAGAAAATACTGTGTAAAAGTACATAAATATTGTGCATAATATTATGTAACATAGACATATTTTATGTGTAATATACACATAAAACAGAGGACTTATATCCAGAAAAAAAATAGTTCTTATAACTCTAGAAAAAGACAAATTAAAAAATGAGCAAAAAATTGAAATAGGCACTCACCAAAAAGATATACAGATAGCTAATAAGCTCATGAACAGATGCGCAATACCATTTATCATGAGGTAACTACGAATATAAACCAGGGTGAGATACAACTACACACCCACTAGAAGGGCCAAAATTTTTTAAAAAATAAATGACAAATTTAGTAAGACTCGGAAGCAACTGGAATTTTCATGCATCGCTTATGGAAATATAAAATTTTGAAAATTTTGAAATACAATTTGGCAGTTTCCTATAGTGTAAAAAGACACTTGTCAATCAACTGAGCAATTCTTCTCCTTGATGTTTACCCAAGAGAAATAAAAACAAATGTCCATGCAAGGACTTGAATGTTTAACGCAGCTTTATTCATTATAGGGAAAAACTTAAAATAACCCAAATGTCTACCAACATGTGAATAGATAAATTACTGAGTATCCATGTAGAGTACTACTCGGCAATAAAATTGGAGAAACCACTGAAGCGTGCAACAGCATGGGCAATCTCAGAATCACTGTGCTGAAAGGAAAGAGCCAGACACAAAGAGAACACGTTATGTGAGTTCATTCATATGAAACTCTAGGAAAGACAAGTCTAATTCATAGTGATAGAAGGCACATCAGTGGTTGCCTGGGGCAAGGGGTGGCAGTGGGATTGACTAGCAAAGGAAACGAAAAAGCTTTTGGATGGTGGAATGCTCTATATCTTAACCGTGATGATGGTTACATGGTAATATGCATTGAAAAAAAATTTTGTCGAACTATATACACTTAAACTACATGCATATTATATGTAAATTATACATCAATAAAGTTAATCTTTTAAAAAATTGAATCACATTGAACACGCTATTTTTTCGCCTGATAATCACCTGAAAAGATAGCAACAAATGTTTTCTGTATCAGTTATATGTATGTCTCTGGCATAGTTTGTAATGGCTTCAAAATATTTCATATTGTGGCTGTGCTACAATTTATTTAACTAAATGACCTAACTGTAGAGTATTACTTTCACCATTTTTTACCATTTTATAGAATACTGTGTTGCCCACCTTTGAAAATATGAGTTCGACTTTAAATTACAAATTGGAGAGCATTATGACGGAGAAGAAAAAAAAGACGTTGTCATTTAAGGAAGAAAAGGTCGTAAAACGACATAGACATTGAAGACTTACAGCCCATTCAGAGAGCTTCTGAAGGTCTGTTCGACTAGAGAGTAAGATTCAGGTATCAAAGGAGATGAGGGTGACATCGCTGAGGTTCCGATCATGAGGCGCCATCTAAAAAAGAGGTCCTGCCATGTGCAGCAACATAGATGAAACTGGAGGATATTATTCTAAGCGAAATAAGCCAGAGACAGAAAGAAAAATGCTGCATGATCTCGCTTATATGTAACATCTAAAAAAGTTGAATACATCGAAGCAGAGAATAGAACCATGGTTACTGGGAGCGGGGAGAGATAGAGGAAACGGGAGATGTTGGTCAAAGGATACAAAGTTGCAGTTATTGGACAATAGAGAGCTAATGCGCAGCGTGATGACTACAGCTAATAATACTGTATTGAATACTGGAAATTTGCTGAGAGTGGATTCCAGGTGCCCTCACTGAAAAAAAAAAATGGTGACTATGTAAGGAGATGGATATGTTAGTTGGCTTGACTGTAGTAATTATTATTTCACTGTGTGTATGTGTATCAAATCATCATGCTCTACACCTTAAATATATACAAATTTTATTTTTAAACAAAAAAAATGATAAAAAAAGAAGAAAGAAGTTTGAATTTTTCTCTAAAAGTAAAGGGAGGTTATCTGAAAGATTCCTAAAAGACTTTAAAACAACTGACACATTTTGATTTGTGTTTTAGAAAGATCACTTTAACATTTGGGTGGACAGTGGGTTGGGGCCCCGTTCGATTATTACAGTAATGCAGGGGAGAAACGATGGGTGCCTGAGCTAAGGATACAGAAGAGATGATTCTGATAGTGACCTAACAGGGGTGGAGATGAGGAAGACCAAGAGCTCTAGAACGCTCATGGCAACCAGAAGGAAGTGGAGAGAAGAGGTTTATGAATAAAAACGAAATATAACACAGCTCTATCAGAGTCTGAAATTCATCTACAGTCTGGGTAGATCTACTGGTGTGATAGATTTGGCAGATTACAGTGAACTCATTTTCACACAAACAACATTGATGGGCCTGGAAAAAAACTCTATCACTTATATCATTATGTTTGGTGAGTTTTTAAAATTGAATTATTTTTGCTGTTGCATTGCTGTTGTTATGGATGATGATGTTATTAACTCAAATATAATACATTCCTACTGCCTGGCTAGATAATAATATGTTTGATAATTACTCTGGTATGCCATTTGAACATATTTTATTTTTTACAGTTTCCACTTAGTATAGGTTTTTATTTTTGCTGGAGCATATGTTTACTTTTCAGATCCCCTCTTCAGATTCAGCATAGGTAAACTTCTTTTATAAGGTTTATAATGTGCAAACATATATTCCTTTTTATGCTGCTGGGTTATTTATTGGATTAACTAGTTGGATTTGATGTGAAAGCTTAGGATGATATTGAAAACACATCACTTCTATTGTAGCTAAGAAAATCAGCTTTAGAACTAGAGAGACCTTGTGTTGGGCATTATGTATAGACCTTTAGCTTTTTATCACAGCTGTTCTTTGTTGCCATGACAACAGAATTAACCATTTCATTAATATCACTGAGCAAAGACACCTATTTATTCATGTCTGACTAGGAACGTAGTCTCTGTTCACATTTCAAGGTCTTTGACCCGTTCGTGTGCTTGCTTTTCTCCCCCAGTATTTTGCTTAATGCTTCTACAGAATATTTAAAGCAAAGCTTCACATTTTAAAAATAAATTTCTATCGGCTACATTGGTTTGGCTGCTTTCAAGTGTCTCCTGAGTGGCAAAATGGGCTTCAGATTCTGAAGCTGGTGAAAGCAATAGGAAAGGAAATTTAATACAAAAGAAAACAGTTGCCTGTTATAAGAAAAGTCGCTTGTTTGTTTTTTCCTTCTTTGGGGCTCCACTTGGGGAAATGGGTGTTACTATAAATACTGAAGAGTAATCCCTCATCAAAAGGGGTGATCCAGCTGTTTCTGTTGCTGCTGAAAGCAGGTAGTGTGCTGATTACAATTGTGATGAAAAGGCAGAAAAAAAAATCCTAGGACAAGTAAAATCCATTATTTTGAAAATAATACCTGAAGAGAATAAATTTGCCCACTCCCCCCAAAGCTATGATAATTCCTTATATGTTTCTCTCTAGCTTTCCTTTTAAAGGAGAAAAAAAAAATGTTTGTAATATTGAACTCTATAAATATTCATATTTTTAAAGACCAATGCTGAAACTGCCTAACTGACATTAAAGCAGCTTGAGGAAGCTGTTAACTCTGTTTTTCTATTCATGTACTTTAGTTAAATAAATAAAATTCTATCTTTCAGATCTATTAGTATTATTAATTTCCATGTCTTTTGAACATGTGCCATGTGTTAAGCAACTTTGCAAAGTGCTTAAAATGCATCTAATACACGAAACGAAAGCTGTGTGAAGGGGATACCGCTACGCCCACTTTGCAGCTGAGGAAACTGAGACTCGGAGAGAACTCGCGGAAGTCTTTACAACTAACTACCAGGTGGGACCTGAATCCTCACCGCTCGCATCTCACAGCCCGCGCCGGCGTCCACTGGGGGAAATGCCGCCCTCGGCTCTTCATTCTGCTCCTGTCAATATTGTAACAACACTTAAAATATTTACATTCCCTCCAAGACATTTTGTCCTGGGAGAGAGAAAAAAAAAGTCTTAGGGAATATTATTCATAATAATTAAACTCATAAAACAAGAAGGCAGATTTGAACCAGTGACATAAAATCTTTAAAAGCCAAGGGAGGTTCTGTGAGGCTAACTGCTCGCATGTAAAGAATCTTGAATGCTGAATACCAGCCATGAAGTAAAGGAAAGACCTCCTTGTACAACATAGTGGTGGTTTTTTTTTTTTACTTTTTTTGAGTTTTTCCTTTTTTAAAATAACAGCTTTATTGAGATGTAATTCCGATACCAACGACGTCATCTATAATGTACAATTTAATAGTTTTTAATATACTCGTAAAGTGCACAACCATCACCACAGTCGATTGCAGAGCGTTTTAACCCTCCCCACAACCCTGCACCCATTAGCACCCACTCTCTTTTTCCTCTCTCCCTCTTCATCTCCCCACTTCCCCCACCCCAGAACCCCTACTCCTAGGAGACCACTAATACACTCTCTATCTCTGTAGATTTGCCTATTCTGAATATTTCATATAAATGGAATCGTACATATATCATACATATAAACAGAAGCCTTTTGTATCTGACTTCTTTCGCTTCGCATAATGATTTCAAGATTCATCCATGCTGTAGCAGGTATCAGTACTTCATTTCTTTGTATGGCTGAATAATATTCCATTATAGAGATAAACCACATTTTGTTCATTGTTGGACATTTGGGTTGTTTCTACTTTCTGGCAATGAGGAATAATACAGCTATGAACATTTGTGTACAACTTTTCGTGTGGACATGTTTTCATTTTTCTAGGGGCTCTGTTTGTTCTTGTCATTCTTATCTGCTAAAGAGATGGAGCTCAAAGATCCTCGAATGACTAAAGACCTCGTGGAATTCTAAACTGTAACCCACACCAGAGCTTTACTTCTATGTTCTGTGATTTATGAGTTAGAGACAGAGTAATTAATTCAGATAACATTGCTCAGGATTCTTACCTACCCTTATAACAAAGGTAGTCAACTAATTATTTTATAAGTAAAAATAATTATTTGTTAGCTTCTTGAAAACCTTAAATTTTAAAACTACAAGAATACATTTGCATAAAATAAGACTTAGAGTCTCAGGTAGAAATATTCCATCTATCTTACTTATTTATCAAATATGCATTTTGGAAGCACTACTTCTTTAGTGGAAGTAACAAGACCAAAAATAAGACCAAAAACAATGGGAGAACATGTGCACTCTATTTTCTACTTTTAAGTGCTAATCTTAAAAGAAGATTAATCCTTCAAGGCATTCGAAGGATTCTCCACATTTCTCGTCTCCCACGGTGACAAAGTCAACACTTTGCCCTCAGCAGACCAAAGGGAGCAGTTCTGACTTTTTTTTTTTTAATTTAGTTGTATGAGTATTCTTTAACAGATCAGATGATTTCTTAATTAGAAATAAGCACGCCATTTATTTTTCTGAAGGGACACCCTGCAGGATCTTCTTACTGGTAGGCTGTTCTCTTGTATTGAAGGTACGAGTTTATCTTTGGTCCGAGCTGCATAAAGGAACCATGGAAGTCATAATCCTTTTTTAAAGTACAAAACATCCAAAGGAAGGTTATGAGTGAGGTCTTGGTATTTCTAAATGATGACTTGGGGGTGCCTAGCATAGTATTAATGTCCATTTCAGAACCCAACAGAAATTGCATCAGCTAACGAGGTAAAATGAGGTTTTTTTAAACAGTCGCTTCTCATTTCTGCACAAGAGGGCAGGCTTTCACCAAAACTACGGAAACGCTTTAGCAGAACATTTTGTATTAACAGAGACCCCTCCAATCACAGATCTGTCAAAAAGAAGAGCTTCCTTGATGTAAAGAATGAAAAAATTATGAGATAGTTAATACCATGTGCTGTCAATCCCAGAAAATGTGTTCACATCTAGATCGCCATACAGATGTTTGCAGTTTGGGTGATATTTTGCCTTTACTGTTACATAAATGTTTGGATTTTTAAAACTACTGTGGACAAATATAAACTTCTGAAATTAATGCTAGGCATAAGGCATTAAACTGCCCCTGAAGTCAAATCGCTCAGCCCTAAAAGACAGTATTTCTTTCTGTAGCTCACACTAATGTTTTCCTGTGGGTTATTTATAATCAGATTCCAAGATTTTAGAATCAAATTGCCAAAATCAATTTGAAATTAGTAACAATTTATATTGGGACAATTATAAATTTAAATTAGAGAATATAGTCTAAGAGATTTACCAAGAAATTAAGAGAAGCCAAAAAGAGTTGCTATAATTCGTACACTTTCAAAATAATTAACCATGCTTGACAGATAACATGTGATTTAAATGTATTATGATGGGACTCCAAATGCTATTTAAAAGGGGATTAAAGTTAATTTGTCACACAGAAAAGCAAATGTAACTATCTTTATGTCTAGAGCTTTGGAATAAAATTTTTATGAAGTATAAACTCACCACAGACCTTTTTTTCTCTTAAAGTTTATGAAACTTTCAAGTAAATTTTTTACAGGAAATTACTGTCTCCAAGAATATAAAGGGTTTTATATGAAGGATGCTGATCAGTTGTTCTCCATGGATACAGAGACACAAACAAGCAAAAACTCGTTTAATAAAGCAGAAGAGATTTCAATTGGACATAAGGCAGAACTTGTTGACTATCATGGTGATAAAGAAAAATGGAGAAATCTTTTCAATAACTTTTTAAAGATAACTGTCCAAAAATATCCAGTGAAATGGATTGGAGATATCTTTACCGTTTATCTTATATTTATAAATTTGATAACTAAACAGGGAAATTAATATATGCCTATTATCATTTCCACCATTTTATTTATTTTTCAACAAAAAAGTAGTCATTTCATTCTAGTTAATCAGCTAATGAGGTAAACAAGCATCAGCATTTCAATCCCCTTCGGGTTTAGTGTTGTAAATAGATACAGGTCTATTTCTTATAGATCCAGCTAAAAATTGGGCAGACTACTTGCCTTTCATTTTCCCCTAGATAACATTTACTGGTGGAGAAATTTAAAGACAGCCAAGCATAAAAATGTTCTTAAATTCTCACTTGCTCAACAAATTTTACTAAATTGAGAGCTCCTAAAATGTAGGGACAGTAGGTACTAGGCACACTGCCTGGCATACAGGAGAATCCTAGTATAGTTTCACTGAATTATGTCTCCATAAGTTGCATTGTTTTCTGTATCATTCAAAGATCAGACTCTAAGTGTTATTACCATATCGTAGATCACAGTTTGACTAGAGAGACAGAGTTAAAGGTAAACCAGAGGTATGCTTGACAGTAAAGCCCTTTCATAAGCTATATGACCCTGTACTAATTTTAACTTGCATTTTACCAAACTGTAATAACCAAATACTTACAGAGTCTTACTTTACCGAAAGTAAACTTCATTCAACAACAAATATTTACCTAACATTTACAATGTGCAAGACACTGTGCCAGGTGCTATGGACACAGCCCTAAACAGGGCAGGCACAGTTTCTGCCCCTCCAGGAGCTTACATTCTAGAAAAGGTAAGCAAATTAAGTTGGCAACAAAACTTGTAATTATAGTTGCTGTAAGTGTTACAGAGAAGTCCAGGATGCTATGAAAGATTATAATGATGGGGAATAGTGATCATAGAATCTATTGTTGGTAAAGGAAAAGCAGGTACAGGATAGCTCTGGTCGATATTGAGAACTGATTTTATAAAGTGTGATCCAAAGGAGAGTAGGAGTAGTAGCTACACAGGGGGTTACAGGATAGGAAGGGGGAAAATTGCATTTCAAGCAGAGGGAAGAGGGTACGCAAAGACCTAAGCCAGGGAAAAACATGGCACCAGAGGGAGGAAAATAAAGCCAAATTGTTGACACATGGAGAGGGAGGGGAAGTTCTCAGCCCTATCGAAAGAGCAAACCAGGTAGACGCACACATACACACAGATGGAAGGCCACGCCAGGTTGCAACCCGCTGAGGAGAGGCCCAGGTCTCACCGGTCTTCCCCTTACTTACAGAACTCCTTTCTGTCCTTCCTCCACAACTGATTTCTACACGGCACACCGTCTTCTAACCACATGTCAGATCCCGCTCTCTACTAAAGGTGATGTAGACTCTAGTGCAGTTGTCTATATGGAATCTGCTGGCCCGTGGAAGCATCCCTTTGAGGATTTAATCATAACGTGGAACATTCTCCAGCAGAGCAATGCTGAAATGGGAGGCATAAATGAAGCATAATTCTTGAAAAGCCCATTGTAGGCCTGAGTCTTTATAACAAAATAAAAGCTCCATATTAAACTAGAAGGCATTACACTTCTGTAAAATAAATTAAATAAATGGCCAGCAGGGGTGTTTTACACAATTTATTGGTGCCCTCTGCAGTCAGTGCTACATCTCATTAGTGGGTCTGTCACTCATGAAAAATGTGGCACCCATCAGCATCACTCATTAACTTAAAGCATGTGCCCACACATCAAATATATACTTTTTAATTATGGAACATGCTATAAAGCAGATGTGCATGTGTGCCATGAACAGCAAAGGGCAATCAAACCTATCCAAGCCTTTTCTTGATTTTTTTTTTACCAAAATGGTGAATAAGATAATATTTTTCTCCTTTCGAAGTCTTTTCTCTCTAATGACTTTTTCTGCTTGCATCCATTGCAATAATCCAGACTTTGCCAATTCTTTTCTTTCTTGACATTTCATTTTTAATTAAAAATGACATTTTAATTAAAAGGAAACATATGTAGAATAAATAGAATAACTCAGCAACAGCAAAGAGCTGGGGCTGTCCTGTCAGTATAGTTTTAACCTTTCTTGCTCACAGAAGTCTGTGCAGGACTTCTCTACAAAGGTTTCTAAGGCACATTCTTGATAGAAAGAAAGAAAATTTTTAAAAGGTGATCATCAAACCTAAATCTACCCACATTTAGAAAGCCCTAAGAAGCTCAGAGAGTAGAGATGAGAGAGGGGTACCAATTTCTTGTTTGGAACTTTCAGAACTGGGAAAATCAGTCTTTTTTCTGTTCAGAATATTAAAACCTTCACTTTGGTGAGAAACCCCAGTTTTACAACTTTTCATGTTTACAGATGGCCCGATTTGGCGATCTTAAATGTTAAAGGAATTAGAAATCTGGTGGGAGGTAAGCATAGCCAAAATTAAAGTATTACAATTACAACTAACTCCCTTCTCTGAGCATCCACGACTCGGGATAGTTTGCACCTCCCAGAGCATCTTGCCTCCTGTCAGAGCTGGTGCTGGCGGGGTTCACTGGCAGTGGGCACAGTACCTTTCCCTGGTGTGAGCTGACTCCTTGCACAAAAGTATATTGTGGTGTGGAGGAGATAGCAGCCAGGCTGAACGAAATGACAAAGAAAGAAGTCAGCAGTGGATAAACACTGCATGAGGGGAATCAAATGATTCTCTAAATAAAACTACCAGTTAACATTAATTGGCCCGTGTCCTCAGAAAGCAGCATGAGGACGGTCAGGTATTGACATGGTGACACAGCTTTCACCGCATTCAGTGCGCAGTGTCTAGCAAGCGGGAGGACTCTGGGACAGACGGAAACCAGTCATGGGCCGTCACTGCAGGTGTAGCCTATAGCATGAAGGAAGAAGGCAAGGAATGTAATCGTGTGATACCTGCTAGGCACAAAGCAAGTAATGTGTCTTTTTAGTTCAAACAAGAATCTTATATGTCAGAGTGAGGGGTTGAAATGGGTCCCCCCTTCAAAAAGATATATTAAAGTCCCAATCTCCATCACCCCAGCAGATAAATTTATTTGGAAATAGGGTCATTGCAGATGTAATTACTTAAATTCAAATGAGTTCAAGCTGGAGCAGGGAGGGCCTCTAACACAACGGAAGTGATGTCTTCTTAAGATGTCATGAGAGGACAGAGACACAGAGAGAACACAAGTGATGATGACGGCAGAGCTTGGAGTTATGCAGCTGCAGGCCAATGAATGTCGCAGATTGCCAGGCACCCACCAGAAGCTGGGAGACAAACCTGCAGGTTTCAGAAGGAGCCTGGCCCAGCTAGCAACGCCACTTCCATCTTCAAGCTTCCAGACTGAGACGATTAATTTAAATCACCCAGTTTGTGATACCTTGTTTGGCAGCCGCAGGAAACAAATACAGTTGGATATAATTACCTCAGTGTATTACAGAGGGAAAATGAAACCTAAAAAGCTAAAATGTTTTCTCCAGATCCCATAGTTATCGAGGAGCCAAAATCAGTCTGACTTCAAGCTTATGCTTTCACGATGTGTCTCCAGGCCTTCAGACAGTTATCCAAATTGAAGTTATATAATGGCATAAGGCATTTTGACTTTTAAACACCTAAAGCAGTTAATCTTAATGAAACAAGTCATCACTCATTTTTTTTAATTAAAAAAAATTTTTTATACTTTTATTAAGAATGACCACACAATCAGCAAACTGGACTCTTTAAAGATGTATCTATTGAATTTCATATGGCTCTGAGAATTGCCTTCACCGATCTTTCAATCAACCAAGGGAAACAGACATGCAAAATATAGGTAAACAAGCACCCTAATGTCAGGGATACTTTTACAGAGTTATGTACCTGAGATAAACTGGGGCCCAAAGAGTTGTTCAGGGAGGAAGCTACAGATAGGGCTAGAATTCACTCAGTTAGATGTTCAAGCTATTAAATACGTCTTAAAGAGAATTTTTTATTAGTGAGAATCATTTGTGAATGGATTCTTCTGAGAAATTGGAAGAGACATCTGTTATTAAGGCTT
>NW_011889191.1:787979-793055 GCF_000151845.1 Pteropus vampyrus
GAAGTCTGTGCAGGACTTCTCTACAAAGGTTTCTAAGGCACATTCTTGATAGAAAGAAAGAAAATTTTTAAAAGGTGATCATCAAACCTAAATCTACCCACATTTAGAAAGCCCTAAGAAGCTCAGAGAGTAGAGATGAGAGAGGGGTACCAATTTCTTGTTTGGAACTTTCAGAACTGGGAAAATCAGTCTTTTTTCTGTTCAGAATATTAAAACCTTCACTTTGGTGAGAAACCCCAGTTTTACAACTTTTCATGTTTACAGATGGCCCGATTTGGCGATCTTAAATGTTAAAGGAATTAGAAATCTGGTGGGAGGTAAGCATAGCCAAAATTAAAGTATTACAATTACAACTAACTCCCTTCTCTGAGCATCCACGACTCGGGATAGTTTGCACCTCCCAGAGCATCTTGCCTCCTGTCAGAGCTGGTGCTGGCGGGGTTCACTGGCAGTGGGCACAGTACCTTTCCCTGGTGTGAGCTGACTCCTTGCACAAAAGTATATTGTGGTGTGGAGGAGATAGCAGCCAGGCTGAACGAAATGACAAAGAAAGAAGTCAGCAGTGGATAAACACTGCATGAGGGGAATCAAATGATTCTCTAAATAAAACTACCAGTTAACATTAATTGGCCCGTGTCCTCAGAAAGCAGCATGAGGACGGTCAGGTATTGACATGGTGACACAGCTTTCACCGCATTCAGTGCGCAGTGTCTAGCAAGCGGGAGGACTCTGGGACAGACGGAAACCAGTCATGGGCCGTCACTGCAGGTGTAGCCTATAGCATGAAGGAAGAAGGCAAGGAATGTAATCGTGTGATACCTGCTAGGCACAAAGCAAGTAATGTGTCTTTTTAGTTCAAACAAGAATCTTATATGTCAGAGTGAGGGGTTGAAATGGGTCCCCCCTTCAAAAAGATATATTAAAGTCCCAATCTCCATCACCCCAGCAGATAAATTTATTTGGAAATAGGGTCATTGCAGATGTAATTACTTAAATTCAAATGAGTTCAAGCTGGAGCAGGGAGGGCCTCTAACACAACGGAAGTGATGTCTTCTTAAGATGTCATGAGAGGACAGAGACACAGAGAGAACACAAGTGATGATGACGGCAGAGCTTGGAGTTATGCAGCTGCAGGCCAATGAATGTCGCAGATTGCCAGGCACCCACCAGAAGCTGGGAGACAAACCTGCAGGTTTCAGAAGGAGCCTGGCCCAGCTAGCAACGCCACTTCCATCTTCAAGCTTCCAGACTGAGACGATTAATTTAAATCACCCAGTTTGTGATACCTTGTTTGGCAGCCGCAGGAAACAAATACAGTTGGATATAATTACCTCAGTGTATTACAGAGGGAAAATGAAACCTAAAAAGCTAAAATGTTTTCTCCAGATCCCATAGTTATCGAGGAGCCAAAATCAGTCTGACTTCAAGCTTATGCTTTCACGATGTGTCTCCAGGCCTTCAGACAGTTATCCAAATTGAAGTTATATAATGGCATAAGGCATTTTGACTTTTAAACACCTAAAGCAGTTAATCTTAATGAAACAAGTCATCACTCATTTTTTTTAATTAAAAAAAATTTTTTATACTTTTATTAAGAATGACCACACAATCAGCAAACTGGACTCTTTAAAGATGTATTTATTGAATTTCATATGGCTCTGAGAATTGCCTTCACCGATCTTTCAATCAACCAAGGGAAACAGACATGCAAAATATAGGTAAACAAGCACCCTAATGTCAGGGATACTTTTACAGAGTTATGTACCTGAGATAAACTGGGGCCCAAAGAGTTGTTCAGGGAGGAAGCTACAGATAGGGCTAGAATTCACTCCGTTAGATGTTCAAGCTATTAAATACGTCTTAAAGAGAATTTTTTATTAGTGAGAATCATTTGTGAATGGATTCTTCTGAGAAATTGGAAGAGACATCTGTTATTAAGGCTTAAACACTGAATATGTAAAGCAAATAAGTATGTACCTAAGCCATCAGCTGCCCAGTCATCTAAAGCAAATATGTGCATAATGAGAACCAAATCATCTACCTCTATATACAGACTGGATACTGAGGATGAAAACTGTCTGTTCCCCACATACATAAATTATTGTCAATATTAGCATGACTTTACTCTTCTATTGTCTTTGTTAATGAAAATTCACCCTTCCAGGAGGCTCTAGCTCAGGCGAATGGCTTGATTGTTCATTAGAGAAACTTCTGGAAATATTCATCAACTCTTCCTTGGAAAACATCAACAGTTTGTGCCCTATGATTCTTTGAATCCCTTCCTTCAAAAATCCTCACCTTGCTATTTCCACCAGTCCCAGGAGGTTGCATGGTGATTCTTGCTCAATTCTAACCCCAAAACACTTATCTTAAACCAAAGCTGCAACTCTCACTAAATTCCAACCTTGCTTTATGCCCCTAGACACTGCCAACATTCTACTGAGATAGTGTTCTCTCTAACCTCAGTAAACAATTATTAAAAGATAAATGGAGGCATATTAAAAATTTTAAGAGTTTATTTGAGCAAAAGTCAATTCAAATCCAACTGCAGCCAAAATGGAAATGGTTAGTTAGGAGTGCTCCACCAACAGGAACTAGGGGCAAGACTTTTATAGAAAAGAGGTGAGTACAAAGAAAGAAAATTATTTGATTGGCAATAGCTTAAACCAGGGGTCCCCAACCTCTAGGCTGCTCTGCAGTCTATTAGGAACCGGGCCGCACAGCTGGAGGTGAGTGGAAGGTGAGCAAGCGAAGTTTCACCTGTATCTGCAGCCGCTCCCCAGAGCTAGCGTCTCCGCCTCAGCTCCACCTCAGATCAGGCATTAGATTCTCACAGGAGCCTGAAAAGGCTGGGGACTGCTGGCTTAAACAGTGGCCTTATTTGAGAAAGCCTAGTTGGCTGTTTGTTATTGGTTGTCTTTGAGTTCTGATTTTTTAACCTCGAGACATTATAGGCTTAGGTTTTTGATTTGCTTGCTTACATATACTACTAAGGCATTAAAGCTACCTCAGTCTAATGACCTTCTTGTTTAATTAATTCAACATAATAACCTGAATTTTATTTCATCAGCAGATTGTGCTTGTGATATTTGGGACGCTAGCGTTCAACAGCAGCAACAGCGAACAAATCTAAAGGAACGAGTTCGGAGCCTGGAGAACAAGTTCAGTTTCTGGCATGCTGAGCTTTAGATGCCTGGGAAACGACAAGGAAGAGAAGCCCAGTAAGAGCAGCTAAAGGGAGCTTAAAAGAGGTGCAAGCGGAAGACCTGGGGGTCATTGCCGAGACCACTCAAGGAGCAGGTATAGGCCGATGCAGAGGGAACCTAGCGCAGAAAGCGGAGAAGGAGTCGTAGTATAGAGATGGGGCGAAGGAGAGAACCTCCAGAAAGGAGACTAGAAAGTAAAAGGATGGGGAAAACATCAAGAAAGTTAGCTATTGTGGGGTCCAAAGACAGCGGGCATTTCAAAAAGTAAGACACAGTTGACAAGGCTAAATATTGCCAAAGGACGCACACATACACACACACACACACTAAAAATTGTGGGATTTACCACAAAATATCCTCCAAAAAAGGAACTAATTCAAAATCTAATTAATCATGAAATGACCACAAATTCCTCAAGCCAATTTTATTGCTTTGCAATGTACACCATCTACTTCGGAGGTCACATAATTCTGACTTCTCAGGAAAGAGTGAGCCCTAGTTAATAAAGAATAAAGTAGCTTTCATGAAAATAAACAAACGAAAAATGTTGTCACCAAAATTATATGATGAGAAGAATAACTTAGTTTTCATTTTTTTTAAGTAAACGTCAGTTTTCCTCAAGCTGTTCAATTACCGAGCTGGTTCCACTGTATTACTTTAAGCCCTGATCAAAACAAGACAACAATATGCTTTTTCTGATCATTTCATGATTATCCATCGAAACAGTAGGATCGTGTAAGCAAGTTATGTTCTCATCCCCCATCTCCCAAATGACTATGTGGCGCATCGCATCCTGGACTGCTAAGCAAAAGCTTTTCTCTTCGTCACTTAACTTTCTTTGGTTTTGTCTTTAAGAAAAAGGGTTTATCAGGTTCTCGGTTTTGTTTTGCTTTTCCAGCTTCAGCCACTTTATCAGTTTAAGATAGGCTCAATTTGTTTTTGAGCCCTAGGGTCTTAGAGAAACAATTGACTGAGTGGTTTGCCTTCTATGACTAAGCAAGTTTTGGTTTTCTCAGTTTTTCTCTTTTCCTGAATGGCAAACATAAAGCACTCACTTGGATTTAAAAGTTAGATCGGTTAATGGTGGTGGCGTCATGTGGACACGGCCTGAATTACTGACTTAAGGAAATAATTTTGACATGATGCCAAATCATCTTTAGTAATTCTGGAACATAAAGACTTTGTATAAACTGAATTCAGTGACAACTATCCGTAAACTACCTAGGACTTCTAATAGCATTCATTAGTGCTTGATGAAAGAATAAATCAATCTCGCTGATCGTTAAAAATTATTATTGCCATGGACAAAAATGCTAAGTACAATCTTTAAAGAATAAAGATCACCAAAGCCCATCAAGAAATAATTTAATTAGTATTTTTGGCCATGCACTAAGTCCAAGGCACTGTGTCAGCTGACGGGGAAGGGAGATGGGAGGGTGGGAGGAGAAGTGCTATATAAGGCAGCTCCTCCCCTGGGAAAGTTTAGAATTTGCATCATCTGGGACAACTGTCAGATTGCAGCATAATGCCAGGTTATCATTAATATGGTTTTTTATAATGCATTTTATAGTTCCTCTGTGTAATACTACATACATGCGTACATATCTAAGTACCTAAAGTATATACACTAGAGAACTAGAGTCTCAAGGGAGTGGATCAGGCACTCCATTCATGTTCACATCCAAGATGCTAATCTCAGTGCCTGGCACCAAATAATTGCTCAGAGTTTGCTGAATGAACAAATGATTACATTAATCCCTTCGTGCTGTTATTGTGGTTGTTCTGGTAGAAACAGAAAAGACACTGAGAATAGTTAAGAAACTGATTATCAGTTACCTCCAGGAGGGTAGTAAAGACCATATTAATAAAT
>NW_011889191.1:793105-808865 GCF_000151845.1 Pteropus vampyrus
GACTAAGCAAGTTTTGGTTTTCTCAGTTTTTCTCTTTTCCTGAATGGCAAACATAAAGCACTCACTTGGATTTAAAAGTTAGATCGGTTAATGGTGGTGGCATCATGTGGACACGGCCTGAATTACTGACTTAAGGAAATAATTTTGACATGATGCCAAATCATCTTTAGTAATTCTGGAACATAAAGACTTTGTATAAACTGAATTCAGTGACAACTATCCGTAAACTACCTAGGACTTCTAATAGCATTCATTAGTGCTTGATGAAAGAATAAATCAATCTCGCTGATCGTTAAAAATTATTATTGCCATGGACAAAAATGCTAAGTACAATCTTTAAAGAATAAAGATCACCAAAGCCCATCAAGAAATAATTTAATTAGTATTTTTGGCCATGCACTAAGTCCAAGGCACTGTGTCAGCTGACGGGGAAGGGAGATGGGAGGGTGGGAGGAGAAGTGCTATATAAGGCAGCTCCTCCCCTGGGAAAGTTTAGAATTTGCATCATCTGGGACAACTGTCAGATTGCAGCATAATGCCAGGTTATCATTAATATGGTTTTTTATAATGCATTTTATAGTTCCTCTGTGTAATACTACATACATGCGTACATATCTAAGTACCTAAAGTATATACACTAGAGAACTAGAGTCTCAAGGGAGTGGATCAGGCACTCCATTCATGTTCACATCCAAGATGCTAATCTCAGTGCCTGGCACCAAATAATTGCTCAGAGTTTGCTGAATGAACAAATGATTACATTAATCCCTTCGTGCTGTTATTGTGGTTGTTCTGGTAGAAACAGAAAAGACACTGAGAATAGTTAAGAAACTGATTATCAGTTACCTCCAGGAGGGTAGTAAAGACCATATTAATAAATTTACATCATTGATTTTCTTCAGATACCATGTTAAGAACATGATGACTTGAAGGATGCTAATAATAGCAATCTGCTCCCACAAAAAATATTCCTTCCCGTTTAGATCCTGTTCTTACTTTACGTTCGGGAGTTTGTCAGTGGAGTTGCCACCAAGTAGCCTTATTTGAGAGCATTTTTAGGCTGTGTAAATGGTGCCACTTCAAACTACTGAGAACTATTTCTACCCAGGTATAAGCCAGAGCACAAAACTGTGAATGGTTTTTAGAAGTCATTACACTAAAAAAAAAAAAATGATGTTTACTAGCACAGTGAGGTTTATACTTGTCTAATACTTTCAATTTTAGGTACAAACGAAACAAACGTAATTCAGTGGAAAGTACCAGCAAGATACTTGGAATTCATTCAAGGTCATGCTTTTCCTTTCTACCTTTGTGACCTTAGGCAAGTCACTTACATGTTTCCTCGGCTATAAAAAGGAATAATAACACCTGCTTCACAGGATTTCTGTGAGTATTAAATGAGATAATATGTGTTAAAACTCTAATTACATTTAATTAACCTAACATTTAGGTAGGAACTATGTGAATGTTCTCATTTCTGAAATGTGTAATGTGCCACTAATAAGTTAGACAGGTTCTAATGCCATTGTTTTAATAAAGTGAAAACATATATTATATTCAGGTAATATAGGAAATTGTTCAAAACCACAGCTTTTGAGTATTAGAGTTATATTGACTGGAGGTGTGTGTGTGTGTGTGTGTGTGTGTGTGTGTGTGTGTGTTAAGACTTTCTTTAATGAAGGTCCAGAGACTGAGAGATTAATAAAAATATCTTCAGGAAGCATCAAAGTGATATTGAAATGAGCCAAATATGGAAAAAGGAGAAAACTCTTTCCTCGGCTTCCCTGAAGTTACTCCCTGCATTCACTTCCTTCCATATCATGGTCTCAAGCTCCTTTCCTTCCCTCTTAGGATCATAATCACAAAAAGGTAGACCTGTTGGCTAGAAAGAGCTCAGTCTGGGGCGATTACCACCAAGACATGTGTTTCTTTGCATGGTGGTGTCTAATCACTGTAATACAAAAGCTGTATTTTTCACCAACTTCCCATACAATAAGTAATGTACAAAGCATACAGTATTATAAAGGGTTATTGCATCTTCAAGCTCTCCTGTCTCCATTGACTCCTCCCCTTGGACAATCACTCTTAAATTCACTCCGTGCTTATTTTGAAAAGCTCTGCTTTTAAAAAATGCCTTATAACTAATCTCAGCCTCTCCCTTCCGGCCCTCAACACCAAACTTCTCAAAGAAGTTACTGTCTTCACTTTTTTATGCCCTATCCTCCTTTAACTAGATATAATATGGAAACCACTTCTATGAACCACTTACTTTAAAATACTCTTGTTGTTCTAATTGTCAAACATATTTTTTTTTTTGCTTTTTGCCACCAATCATGCTATTTTATATCTCCGCTGATTTGACACCACCTTCTTTTGGGGAATGTCCTTTCTTTCTCATGGTGTCAGGAAGCCTAACAGTCTTCCATCTTGTGGCTCCACCTTCATCTACGACCTCAAAATTCTCTACAGGTAACAACTGCTTCTCTGCAACAAGCCTCCATCATGAAAGGAAAGCAAGAAAAGATCACAGCCAGTTAACCGTCTCTGAGTTACTTAACCATTTGGGGCTCAATATCCTCACATGTAAATTGGGGAGGAAACCTTACCTACAGCATAGGCTTGGCATGAGGAGTAAATGAGTTAAATTTATGTGAAGTGCTTAGAAAAGCTCCTGGCACATAGCAAGTGCCATATAAATATTTATTATTATTTTGTTATTATTATTCACATTCCATAATGTTTATATTGGTTCTAAGTCTCATCCCAGTCTAACATATCATGGGTAAATATGTACATGGCAAACTACATTGAAAATTTCTTGAAGACTAATACAGTGTCTTATTTATATATCCTTCACCATGCCTTGCACGTGCAAGTAATATTATTTAATTTAATCGCTAAACTGCTTGCATTAGTAAAGTTTTACTTTCTATTTCTTCTACTTTTTATATTTCTTGCTAAATTTTACTCTCAGAATCTCAAATGCAATCCATAAATTAGGGTAACATATAAAATTGCTCTTTCTTGACAAATAAGCCCAGGAAATATTTTAATTTTATTATGAAACCAAGAAGCTGTGTCTTTTTTTTTTTCTAAGAAATAAATTCTACATTTTGATGAGAGGTTATCATAGTGTGGTTTCTAGACCCACCGATGGCCCCCAAGTGCCCTCTGAGTGGCCTTAAGTCTCATCGCTTAGAGTTTACAGGTTTATAATAAGACACCATCTGTGCTTTGGTTGCTGCCATGATTTCATAATCCATTTATGATGGTTAATAAAATTCAAATATTACTTCAAGAGTATACATTTATGCCATTAATTCTAAAATTTATGTTATTTGTATGCTGAGCAAAAGTGGGCAGATGAGGAGGTTCACTGCACTATATGTACAGCAACTGACCTGAAGATTGGTCAGGTGTGATAGCCATCCCTTCGGATAGCCTGTGGGCAGGAAAGATTGAAATCCCTTCAAGACTTTCTCACCTAATCCATCTAACTGGTTTATTATTGACCAGCTGTAGTAATCGGATCCTTCTCTTTGAATCAAAGAGAAAAATAGATGTTAACCACCAGTAATAAAGGGCAGAAACCAAAGACTGAGAGTCATCTGAGGCTACTGACATATTACTAAGACATGAACTGTGTTTTCAGTCGTACAGAACCTACTCAAATAATTCCAACTAACCAATGTTATGCCTAGTATTATTTATTTCCCCATTTAAATGTAAGCCCCAGTTACTCTGGAAACCAGCTTGATAATGCATAACTTCTCCATTAGGAATATTTTTATGGAGCCTATCATTATGAATTCATTTGCTATTCACTGTAATAGCACATATCATAATGAATTCATTTAGTATTCATGGGGATAACACAAACACCATTTAGTAACTGGTTAATGAACTGAGTGGGGCTCTTTATCCTGCCTGAGTTTTATAAGAAACAATGCTCATTTATTTAAATCATCAACTTCTTTTTCAGCTTCTTTTTACACAGAGTACTTCTTTTTGTTCTCTAATGTCCAAGTATAATGCTGGGAGAAAAACAGGTTTCTCTGGGAAACAGAAACCCGAAAACAAAGGGTCCTAAGGCATGGAGGTAGGGCGATTACATGTACTTATGTTCCAGTGCATTGTAAACCAATTTTTAGTTTCATCCTGAAAATTAAAAATCACCAAAGCAATAATGCTATTTATGCACCAGCCTCTAAGCTAAGCTAAAAGTGCCATGACTAGGCCCATTTTACAGACAATAAACAACAGAAAGACTAAGGAACTTGTCCAAAATCACATGGCAAGTAAGTGAAGGATCTGAAGTTCAAAGCCACAGAGTCCTGTTCCCAGTCCGTGGCCTTCACCATGTGCTAACCCACATGCCATCTTAGTTATCAGGGTCTTTGTTCTCCTTCCTTATAAAATAATGTTCCACGTATATTTCATCTAATAAAGGTTTTACTATAAATGACCAAAATCCTCCTGAAGCAATTTGCAAAGTTAAAGTGCCAAACAACTTCAATAACCTACAGTAAACTGCTAAACCAAAAATTATCATGAGTGTATGAATGAAATGGCATTTGGAGGAAATAGTGTCTGTGAGGGCTAAGAGGTTAGAGAAGCCAAGAGAAGAGATGAAAATTATTTATTATAGTGTACTCTTAGTTTGTCTAGAGATGACTTAAGGTAAATATTATAAAATAGAAAATCTGACTACGTTGTTTTCTAAACACCAGGATCAGGGATAATAGAATATAGTTAGCAAGCCTGTAAAGACCTCCTCAGTGACTACAACTGAAACTTGAATTTGACTGTAAGTTTCCTAGATGTAGATATAAAATAGCGAAGTGGGTTTCATACAAGAGCCACATTGAATAATGTAGTTAAACAATGCGCTCAATTAAATTCCTGAACAGGTAGTGCAATGATATGGTTCATAAACCTAATACAATAAGAATATTGTAGTATCCCTCAATGAAAGGGCTGAGGGCCTCAAACACCAAAGCATTTTTCTATTGAAGAGTCATGTGACATGGTCCATACACTAGTATTCAGAACAGGTAAGAGCATCTAGTCTACTTCTTTGATTTTAGAGACGAGAAAAACAAAACATTCAATTTGTTTATTCTCTTCTTTAATTCCCATGGACTCCACATGTGAAAAGATCTTACTCCCGGAAAAACTGTATTTAGAAGTTGATCAAAGTTGATAGTTTCTCTCTCTCTCTCTTTCTCCCCCTCTCTCTTTCTCTCTCTGTCTCTCTTTCCAGTGTAAGACAGTTATAATTCCTCATTGGAGCTTCTGATAAGCATGATTCAGACATTTACTCTATACCGATTTGACTTAATTGGAGTCAGGAAAAAAAAAAGAAAGAAAAGGAACAATGAAGTGTTATTACAGATCAATGTAAGGCTTCCCTCGGTCTTTTGAAACAGTTAAAAATTCATAAGGATTCTCAGTACAGCCCCTTGTTTGAGACTCACTGGATTGGGTCACAGGCAAAGGCATTCGTATACTATGTTATTATTTGAGGGAAGAAAGAGAAGTCTGAACACTAAAAGACAGAAAGAAGTGGGGAAAGAAAAGAGAGGAGAAGAGAGGCCAAAATTAAAGGTAACAGAGAAAAGAAAGACACTAATAGATTTCATTTGTGGAGTACTTACACTGTGTAGACATGCACTAGACTAACTGCTTTATAAATATAATTTCATTTATTCTTCATATTAGCACCAATTTAGAGATGAGGACACCAAGGCAGAGAAAGGGTAAGAAACTTGCCCAAGTTTATACAGCAAGTGTAGGGCCAGGATTTCAATCTCTGGTCTGTCTGATTCCAAAGTGTTTTAAAACATAACACTATAATTTTCCCAATGAATTTTAAAAGATGAAAAGGAAGAGCTATACAAATGGAAGCTTTTTAAAAGAAGGGCAGAGGAAGAAGTCAAGGGCATGCAGGGACAGGCAATAAGAAAAGAAAGCTGAAGGCTCAGCCCCACTGACCCCCAGTTACTTTTACTATGTCTCTGACTTATAAAAACATGGAGGTTTTCATTACTATTGGGTAATTGATGGCAGATAATATGGGAATGGACACAAGATGAAGTATACGTATAAAAATAAATATGGTAAGAGGTTTTTGAAACCTCTCTAGCTTCTTAGCTCAGCACACTTTAGATTTGTCTCCCATTTTGAGCAGATTATCATGTCCTAGCTCCATTTTTAAAAGTCACCTCTTTGACTCATAAGATGTTTTGGCTTTAAATAAAAGATATGAAAAGCACTTTTCTATTTTATGTGAAATACTCCAGACAAAGTTTATAAAATGTAAGCAAAACACAAAATTCCATTTTTAGGGTAAACCTATAACAAAGATATATAGGATTTACGGAGACTGAGTGGAACAAAGTTTATCTACTAACTTAGTTGAGTGAAATAATTCTCTGGTTTATTTTGCTCTCCACAAAGCCAGAGTTTCAACGGGTTTATTGTAGCACCAGTGTTGAAAAGAGCTGTCAAAGATTGTCAAAAATAGAAATAATTCTTAAATAAAATAAAAACATAACCACTGTGTAACTTTTGATTTTGAACATCTAAAAGACAATACAATAAACAGCATTAATATGTGGCCATAAAGTTACTATAAAAAGTGTAAAATCAAAGACAAGCAGACAGGACTAGAAATGCTCCACCATGGAAAGTAAACACAGCAATGAGAGCTTGATGGTAACAAAACCTTTTACTTCAAGGTTGGCAGCCTTCTTGGACATCCATTCGCAGGGTTACAGATAATCTTTTGCTCCAAAACACTTCAGTTTCCTGCAGAGAGAGCTGGTGCAAGAGTAGGGACATACCTTGGTCAAAGAGCCAACTTAGCTACTGTCTGTTTGCATCTTCCAAGTTCCCGATAGCTGAAAATATAAGGGGTGAGCACTCCTTGTGCACTCTCTCTTAGAGAAATATTGCTCCAACAACAACAAACAACAACAACAACAACAACAACAACAACCCTAAAAACTTCTCTCTTCTGTAAGGACGGCCATTTATGAGGCTGTCAGACCGACAAGCTACCCTGCTGTTTTGGCTGAATGGTACGTCCCCTTTCCACAAATCATATATTGAAGCCCTAACTCCCAGTATCAGAATGTGACTACATTTAGACATAGGGTCTTTAAAGAGGTGATTAAGTTAAAACAAAGCCATTAGAGTGAGCCCCAAATTCAATCTGACTGGTGTCCTTATAAAAGGAAAGTCGAACAGGCAAAGGAGACACCATGGATGTGTGCACACAGAGGAAATATGATTGGAGAACACAGCAAGCAGGCAGCCATCTGCAAGCCAAGGAAAGAGGCCTCAGGAAAAACCAACCCTGCTGACACGTTCATTTTGGACTCTAGACTCCAAGCCTGTGGTATTTTGTTATATTACTAATATACCTGCTTTTTAAAAAAATCTAATTGCTTTAGGTTAAGTCGAAGAGTATAGTGTCAGAGCGTCCTCTCTCTGCCATCAACAGAACTGCAAGGGGTACATGAACGGCTGGCAACCTAATCTCCCTGTGCTTCTCTCTGCTCTCCTCTCCCTCCTCACTCCCCTCTGATCCTTTGCCTCTCCCTCTTACCACTTCACTAATACTCTGTTAGCCATTTGTTATTTCGAAGGCACGATGCTCCTTATCCTTCCATTCTCTTGTACCTACCACTGTTTATTCTTTTGCCTATGGAGAAATAATTTGCAACTGTTCCAAAAAAAATAAATAAATTATTCCACCTCCTGGTTGAAGGAGAAGTCTGTGATGGTCTAGAGGATCTTAGTTAAAAATTGTAGGACCATGCATGAATTTTGATTGTTTTACATTGAGTTTGAGTATATATAACAGAGTAATTTTCTGGTGAAGGGTGCTTAGCTTTTATTATCTACAGAAAAAGCTGGCCTACCAAAAATTAAGAATCCCAGCTAACAGAAAAAGAGATGTAGAGTTTGAAAAATTAGAGAGCTTAGAGCTAAAAATAGACCATGCGTAAGTTTAAAAATAAAAAATTTTTAAAAAGCTTAATGTTTCTATTCCATCTCAAAGAGACAGGCAGAGTGATATTAAATAATGTCCTTTTAAGAGTTAGTATGGGAGGGAAGGAAAGAGAAAGGGAAAAGAAAGGTAACGAAGAGAAAAAGAAAGTGAGAGATAACTATTTAAATAATGCAATTAGGCCAGCAATTTTGGCAATTTCACTCAGTGAGTGGGAATCCTAGAGAGAATTATAGATTGAATGTGAGAATATGAAAATCTGTTCCTTCAACCTGCCCCAGTTCTTACATGCCTCTCATCATGTAAATATCCTTGTTATGTTGACTCAGATTTTGGTGTTTATAGATATATACTTTTTGTGCATTATGGCCCTAAATAGAAGGTATCTACTGCCTCTGGTGTCTACAGAAATCCTGACTGACCCAACCTGGGGATAAAGCTTATATCGTGTATTCACTGAGAGTGTCTCAGTCTTCAATATGACAATTTCTTGAGATTGTCAAGAGTAATTTTGATAATATATGTCTTTCATCCTTCATGATTATTTTAGAACTTATCACTTAGAAATATCTCCACTATGCCCTGAGTCAGCATTTAGCACGCCACACTTGAGAATAACAAAGAATTATTATAGCGTGTGCTCTATAATTTTATGGGCAATTATTTTCTGACCTGACTACCACGGAATCAGCCTGGGCCTTCCATTTCACAGCTTCAGAAAGTCACATATGTTGTGTCATTTCCATCTCATGAATGCTTGTAACATATGACTCTCGTAGACTCGCCAGCCTTAGAATTGATAGAACCCTTTGGGATGAGATGAAATGATAGCACATTATTCTATTAAGGGCCCATTTGTCATTTTACATTTTGGCTTTGACATCCAGTTGTAGTAATATCTCATGTAGCATTTCCAGGCATGACACTTGTCCAGTATTTTCATTTTGATATTCATTGACAACCTAACCTCCGGCTGAGAAGCTTCAGGCATTTAAGATTTTTAAAGCTTAAATCTGAGAAATCCAACGTTCCTCATCTGGCTTCATCTCCCATCATATATAATTGGTCTTAGTTTTTCTTTCACTAGGTATGTCCCAAAGGCCCCATATATCAGTAATCTGATAGACTCCAAAGAAAAACAGAAAGGCTTTCTTCACAGCATCATACCTTCAACACAGACTCTACCTGCATATCCAGTTCCCTCAGTCAAAGTGAATACTCACCTTCTGAAGCATAAGCTTATTTTTTTTGGTCCGAATTTGCATAAGAATATAGGACACAATTTATCAATATACCATCAATATACAAATAAATTGAGAGTTCATATATCTAACCAAGAATCACGACTAATGAGTTAGTGTTTTCTAACTTTTTAAAGAAAATGTCCTATAACTGAGTGTAAAGCTAAAAAATGTGAGCTAGAAACTCATTAAAATCAATATTAAATTAGTATAAAGACGAATAGTGACTTCAGAAAAGTTAGCTCCAGAGTGTGTTCTCCAGAAAGTTGATGGCTTATTTGAATATGATATCTTAAATTCATGAATAACAGAAATTTAATAGAAATGCTAGAAACAAAGTAATTTTTCAGTGCTCACATTACTTAATCACTACTGTCCATCAATAGTCCATGAAATAATGCCATGCAACATTTAGCCTGACCTCCTTCCTTTATGTGTAATTATCACCAAGAATAAGATATACCTGTGTCAGTTAACAGTTTTAAATTACCTCTATGTGATAATTTATGTTAATAGCATAATAGCATAACAATGATGGATAATGTGTACCAACATTTACAAATTGGTTGCAATGCATTTCAATTACAATTCTCTTCCTATCTCTGATCAGCAGCAAAATCAAATTAGCAGTGCAACCATTGGTTGGTGAATTATCCTAACATGGAGAGCTTTTACTTGGTCACCCTTTCATTTACAGAGTTAGCAGGACAGGCAGGAAAATCAGCCAAGTCATGCGCAAGTGCTGCTCGTGATATTTTTGTGAAGCAACAATGAAAGTAATCAGGAGGTAACACTGGACATCCGAAGGACTCAATGGTTAAGGCCAAGCAAAGAATGCTGTTTATATTTCTCCAGACTGAAATGGATTCGGTGATGTAAAATGGATTGAAATAAACAAACCAATGGCTCATCCCTACGCTGTGCCCTGGCCACAAACCAAGGTCAGGTCTACACACAGGTCTCCATGGGTAGAATTTCAAATGGCTCTTGTTTCATTAGGTCTCTTGGGAATTTCAGTCACTCAGTCCTACCTCAAACGTCTGCAACAGCTCAGAACTCAGGGGGACCCAACACTTGTCCCATCATTGTGAGGCAGGGCTAGGCCTAAAAGGAGCAAATGAAAACATTTTGCTCGAAGGCATCCCTTGAAATGTCTAGTCTTTGATCAAACACACCCTGCATTGCATTTGCAAAAAATGTCCTGTAACTGTGTATGAAGTTAACAGATGCAATGCCCAAATCCCCTCTGAATGGAGGGCACGGCAGCGTTCCTTTCTCTAGGTACGTCACCAAACGATTTAACTGTGGCGAGCACTGCATTTGTTTGGAGGAGAAACCTCTCTCTTTCTTAGGTTGGGCTTAAAACTGGATGGGACCAATCCTGGTAACATCTATCCTGTTACCACTATGTGTGTCAAGGGAATCTGTATGTTCCTATCTCTTACTGTTTGCAATTTCTTCATATGCTTTTTTTATGTCACACATTGAGAATATTTTTGTTATAAAAGGAAAAATGCGTAGCTATAACAGATTTAGGACTTTCCCTAAATTAAGGACTCCGACAGGCTGCCGCAAAGTAGCCTAAAAAGCCAAGAAGTTTGTGTATCATAAGTCATAGGTTCCTTGTGTATCCTCTAGATTAACCTGACATAAGAAAATTCTGTAATAATTACAATAATATAGTATTCTGAACTATCACAGCGCCTAGTATAAACCAAAGGCAACTCGAACGGCTAGCCTAGAAATCCCAACTCTATCATTCGCTAAAGAAATCTTAAGTCATGGAACTGATCTCATTCTTGATGAATTAACATAAGCACAGTCACACATAAAGTTATTATAATAATATGCACGCATCGCACGTGGGATGAAGGCTCGGTGTGTATTTTCATTATGCGCAAAATACATTCAGTCAGAATCCCTTAGATTTTGGCTGGGAGATTTTGGGGGCCAAAATAGGTCCTTAAGCCAGTAAGGATCAATTTTTAAAGTATTATGTCTGTCGAGTAAGAGATAACATGTTTTTATACAGTCTAGGAAGTGCTGTGCACTCTGCAAGCTTTCCTCATTTATTGCTCTAATCGGCAATCCAATGTACACAAGACCAGATTCCAAACTTAAAAACATTCCTTAGCGTCTGTGTTGCTACCTGAGAAGTTGTTATTAGACTGGAAGAAAGGTTTTGAAATCCTTGTGTTTGCGTTTTGGTGGTCATTTATTCTCGAGCAGGAGAAGTTAGCATTTCTATCAACTTAAGACCAAGGTTGTTATAATTGTCAAAAATAGGCAGGAGGCAGATTTTGTGTTTTATTATGTTTCCCTCTGGATGTTGTGCATTAGGCATATTTGGAGAAAACAAATTATATTTTAAAAAGCCAGCATAGAACTACCAGGAGGCACAGCAGACTCCTTGCTATGTCACACGTGCGTGCTGACAGCCTCGCCCAGTCTCCACACGCTAGCTGGTGCAGCCGAATGAGTGATGCTGCATGAATATGAGGACTGGTTTTGTTAGGAATCAGAGCTATCACGTTATAGTTAGTAACCTATTCTGGGTCCATCCCCAGGTAGGAAGAGAAACCAAAGGGACGGGAAAAGAAAAATATTTCAGATTCAGAAACAATGTTTGTTGTTGACCAGGTTTTGCTATGAGGAAGCTCTCAACAATCTTCTCTTCCTGACACTGGCATGCAGCCAGCTGGCGTTTTTGTGGGATACGCTGAGAACCAACGAGTACCACGTGGGCGGTTGTCAACATTAGACGTGAGAAAAATAGAGAGGAAAAATGCATTGAGAGTTACCACATCGACGTTCAGGAGCTTTTTATTTCTACCAAGATGGTACAAATATTCCTAGATATTGGTACCCATGCAGTAGGCAACCCAGGATGATAATTATAAGAGCTTTAAAGTTTATGAAGTGCTTTACATACACAGTCCAGACGTGGCACCCCAGGAACCGCTGTGGCAGTGGTTAGGTGTACTGACCTCTCATACAGCTGCAGGGGGTTAGTTGTTGTTGTTTTAGTCTGCACATAGGTCAGGGCCACCCAAACTTGTGCAAAAGTCAGGTAAAATGGGAATCCCATGGTCATCTCTTCAGAGTGATGTAACATGTACTTGTGTGATATGGCACAAGATAGGTTTACCATTATCTCTTATATTAGAATGAAACACTCATTAGTTATTTTCAAATGGCAGAAATTTCTTATGAGGCTATTTCAACCTCTGGACCACTGGATGATGTATAGTCTTAAAAAACAAAAACAAACAAACAAACAAACAAACAAAAAACCTGGCTTTTAGTCCAGACATTCCACCTGTCATGGTGCAGTATACGACCACTTATGTTTGATTTGTTTTCCTCAATTTCACAGGACAAACATAATACTGATATTTATAAAGGTGATATTTATGGACCACTTACTATGTGCCCAGTGTTTTTCTAATTTCTTATATGTCAAACTTAGTTTCTTTATATTATCAAATTTAGTCTGCAAAACCACTCTCCTCACTGTTATTCTCATTTTTCAGATGAAATAATCAAAGCAAAAGGAGGCCCAGTTCACACAGTGATGAGTGATGCTGCCAAAATTCCCACTCGGACAGTTTGGTGTCAGAGTCAAACTTGGACCCTCACCACTATGTATGTGGCCTCCCAGACCCACTTCACATGTATCTGAGATAAGGCAGGCAAAGAAATGAACATAGGGGCCGAGTCCAAAGAAGTGATTTAAAAAATGGTAGCTATCAATATTGACCTAGTTCATATCATTACTACCATTATTATTCTTAACCTTTCTCCTATACTTTTCTTGGGCTTCTCAGAAAAAGGAGACTCCATTTGTTTCAAGAACAAGATCAACTCTGCAGAATCAGCAACTGAAAACAAGTCAAGTATGACAATGGACCTGCTGACACCTCAGCAGAGTGGGAGTTCTATATTATGCCAGTGATGTGGAGAAGATCGGATGGAAAGACGGCATCCATCCCCGGTGACATGAAATAGAACATTTACTGTCACGTCTGGACACACTTAGGGAAGATGGATGCGTGAAGCGGAGCTAAATGTGGAGAGAACAAATGAAAGGAAGGGAATGTGAGTTACATGCCTGAAATGTCCCCTCATAATAAAGGATGAATGTGACACAAGGATGGTGAAACCCCCGATAGACAGACGGATATTTACACTTGACTCTCAAAGACATTATTTTTACAAGGTAAAGAAGTAGAAAGAGTAGGAGGCAAGTGGCTTTTCATGTCTTCTCTTCTCGTCCCTTTGTGTCAAACTGGACAGCTACAAAAGGAGGAGACTCCTCAAAATACCGACTTGGATGACATGCAAATAGTGCCCTCATTGTCCCTTACGTGAAGTTCGTAGGGAGTATGGGAGGGTTTGCACATGCCTAAGAATTTTGTACTCAGCATCGATTCACACCCTGGGCATCCAAGTCCACTCCCACTTTTCCACCTTCCTTAGGGTTATAATCAAGAAACAAGAGGGGAATCAGTTACGTGCCCATCCCCTGCCCCCAGCTATGCAGTGGTTGCCAAAAGATAACTGGTGGAAGGTATGTTATTCACACACTTAAGTTGCTGAGGGCCAGTCATGCCTTGGCACAAATATCATCGATTTACTGATAACTTCTATATTTTTATCTCCAGCACAGCCCTCTTTTCTGAATTTCAGACTTACATATCTAAATGCCTACTCATCCTTTCCATTTACATGTCTAATAGGCACCTCAAGTTTAATATGTCCCAGATGGAACTTTTGATCTCCTCTTCCAAAAATGTGTTCTTCTCACAATCTTACCCATCTCATTGAGAAGAAATTCCCAATCTTCTCAACATGTACAAACATACGCACCCACACCAGTGGTTAATAGAGGTGAAAATGAAATTTAATCCAATCTGGTAAACTTAGATCTGATAGTTTCATTACTCCCTTAAGATAGCTCAGTCTCTTCTGGTCTAAAATTCTCTTTGCAGTATTTCCAACTAACTTAGACTCCTCCTGTTACTTGTACAAACATTGTCAGAGTATGTGGAGAAACGTATCTAACGTGACGTATGTGACCTAGAGCTGGTGCAGTGGGATGGAGACTACAAATGGCCCAGTGTCCTCTGTTACACTGATCTGCTCTGTGAACTCAAGTTGCAGGGGCACAATGCTTCTATCTCACACATTTTGAGAGTGAGACTCTGGTGTTCATTGCCAGAGTCCACAGCTCCAACCACTTAAATCTGCCCCCCTCGTGCCTACCTGGGAATCTCTTGCTCCATGGCCTCCTCATCTCAACCTTTGAGAAGTCTTCTGGCCTCTCATTACCTCTACATTCCCACACGAGGCCAATTTCCCTAAGCCTTACGAAGGCCAAGGACAGCCAGTGATGCTCCTTCGGGTTCATCCCTGAGAGTGGTGGCACCTTTACTTCTAAACCAAGATGGAGAGAGTCCCGTTGTAAAGATTAGGATGGTTATAAGAGCCCGCAGCCCGACCCCATACCATGCCCTTAGCACTCACATTCTCAGGATCCCAAAATCATTCGGATGACTCTTAAGCTTCCTTGTGCCAATGAGATGAAGAACTGAGGGGCAGGAAAACCCCCTCACTCTATCTCAGCCTGCCCCTCCCCAGACCCTCCCGAATCAGAAAGGGCCAGCTTCTGGTTTCCCATTTCCTTTCCCTCATGGCCTCTGTCTGTGCCAGGGCAGGGGGTCTCAGGACCTAGCTGGCAGAGCTAGAAGGGCAATCCTCTTAAAGTAATAAAGGAGACACCATGCTTAAAATCCTCTAGGTTGTCTCTTGAAAAGTTAAATGGGAAATAATGTGGGGAAAAGTTTTATCTTGCTTTAAAAGTTGGATTTCAAAATGATCATCTCAATACAAAGATCACTTTTAGCTAATTAAAAGCTAAATACTCTTTCGTTTTACATTCTTGTTGTACTAGTCCTTATTCCTCAGCCCACCCCAAGCCCTAAATGGGTTAATGTCTTGAATTGACGGTTCAACAGCCATTTATTGAACTTATTTTGTGGTCAATAAAATAAGTGGACATAAAGCACCCGTCGTGGTATGAGCTTTACATGTATCATCTTTTTAATCCTCAAAACAACCCTGGAAAAAAAGGCATATTTCTTATTCTCATTTTACAAATAAGAAAACTGAGATTCAAAGAGATTGTTGCCCAAAAGAAATATATCTAGGAAACATGAGATTCGGGATTCAGTGTGTTTGCCTTGGATCACTGCACTAAAAATAGAATATGAGTTATTAGGTCATTCTTTCTTCAAATTATATCTATAACATAAAAAATTAGGTAATTTGGACCAAATGAGTACATGATCCAAAGTAAATACCAAAAATATAGAATAGTAAGAAAAGAGAAGAAAAGAAAGAAGGAAGCCAGAGAGGGAGGGAGAAAGAGGGAAGGAGGGAGAGAGGGCGGGTCACTGATAGAACTTTCCAGAGGCGATCACATCACATGTTTCGTAGAGTC
>NW_011889191.1:810290-815357 GCF_000151845.1 Pteropus vampyrus
TCACAGGCCTGTGTCTAGAGATGGTTTAGTTTACTTAATAAGCAGTTTTGTTGTTGGAAAGCTAATTGGGCCATCGGTTAACACAGCCTCCCACACCACTGAACTCAGGTGAGTAATGATTTGGATTCGTAGGTCATCTAGTCAATCTGTGATTCCAGGCAGAAATATACTGAAACCTTCCTGGAAGACGGTCCTCGAACCCTCCTGTAACGACTCCACTGCCCCCCTTAGATGCTGCTCTGGTTCCTCAAGGCATGAAAGTCAGAAAATATTCCCTCTGCATTAATAAGTAAATATGATGACTGTATGGAATTTCTTTATTTCTTTACACATCCTAGGATTGTGAAGGAGGTAAGCTACCAAAAAAAAAAAAAAAAGTCTGAGGGCAGAGAACAGGTTATTGCTTGAAAGTGCTGCGAGTTAATATTCACACTCGAGTAATTACACTAAGCATGGTTAAGTTGTAGGGAAATGAGAGAGGAAATGCTTTTTAAAAATTCTTCATTCTTTGTGGGGACCAGCATCCCTAATGGCAGTGTGGCGCGTGATAGAGTACTGGCCCCAGAATCGCATTCTAGTTCTTCCTCTGCCTAACAAGTCACCAACCTCACGAATCCTCAGCAATGTCATCTGTAAAATGAGTAGACAGGATTACAATGTTTTTTTTTTAAAATGATGACATTACCCCATTGGTAGGTCATGAAATTATTTTTTGGATTAAGGCCAACTTTCTTTAAAATGAAACAATAAAAAAAACAGCAGAGTTCAGTGCACATATTAAGGATCAACATCATTTCATGAAACATTTATATAGATATGTATACACATACACATATATATTATAGAATATACGAATATTTCTACAACCTGAGTTTCGTATACTGGATCATGATAAGAGATGTTTCTTAACATGGATAACCATAAAATTGTTTGAGAAATACCATTTTAAATGATATTTAGGGTTCCTCGTATCTCTGAAATAATATACTCTAAATAGAAACAAACCTTTCCAAGCAATGAATCCAACATTCGATGCTCCTCAATGCCCCCCAGAGCCATCAGGGGGCATCTCGAAGGTGCCTAATGTCGCCCACCATCAATTCCTTCCCTCCTGTAAGTATTCTTTATCACCTCAGAGGTGAAGCTGTTTCCCCTCCCTTGAATCTGGGCTGACCCTGTCACAACATGGCAGAAGTGACATTATGGGACAAGCCCTGGCATTATGAGGACTAGAAGCTTCTATCTCCTTCTTCTTGAAAGATAGGCACCGTGAGGGATGTCAGACTTCTCTGGAACCACGATACAATCAGGAAGCCCAAGCTTGCCATGTGAAGGGTCATGTAGAGAGATGCCTGGCCAGCTCCTAGCTGTTCCCGACTTCCCAGATGACACCCAGACATGTGAGTAAAGAAGCCATCTTCTATGTTCCAGCTCCCACAGATACCAGATGAAGCAGAAGAACCACATCACTGAGCCTGACTCAGATAGTAGAATGAGGAGAAATAATAAATTGTTGTTTTCGGCCACTAAATTTTGGGGAGTATTTTTACAAAGCAATGTTACCAAACCAATGTCCATAGGACTGTTATAAGACTGTTGTGGGTCATGGGGGCTAAAGGCTTCTTGAATGCTAACAAGACCTCAATTTATTCTGGAGGGCTCATTTCATAGCATATACGATGCCAACATTGACCCAGCGTTTCTTGGGAACACTGGCGAATCGTGGGAAATGCAATGCAGACTGCAACACTATGCTAGCAACGCGGGGAATTTACCGGATGTAGAATAAGGTTGTAAAATCTGAGAACATATATTATATTCATGTAAATAAAAGAATTCAAACACCTCAAGATTTTGCCATGTTAAATTTGCCGAAGTGGAAATAAAGACGAATATTCTGGAAGGCAGATGGAGAAGGAAAAAAACAATGCTTTTAGACTTTTCTTCTGACACACAACTCTACGGACAAAAGTAAAATCCGAAACATAGCAAATTATTCGCAAGTGACAGCCCTTTCATTTGTACCCACGGCCGCTGTTAAGGACCACCGCTGCCTCAGCTTGATCCAATTACTGCACCGTGTACCTTATCACACAGCTTCACGTCCTTCCTCTCCTGTCCTAGGATCTGTGCCTCATTAGGATAAGATCTGACAGGCGAGGTCAATGCCGAATTAGAGCTGGTGGCTTCTCTTTATTTGGGCACAACTGCAACTTCCATGGACTGGTATTCAGTGTCACAAAAAGGAGGGTGTCCTTTGCTGGTGAGATTTTTATTTATTCTGCTATTATTTATCCCAACCTGGGCACCTAAGCAAGTAAAATTTTCCAGGCTTTTTTATCCAAAACATGTCACCCACCTCACCCCCTTTTCATGAGGTGAAAGTGCTGCTTCTTGATTAGAAAAATCTCTCTAATGAGGAGGCTATAAATTCATATGGTGTTTGGTGACATGGGTCAAAATGTTCTCCTTTATTTTAGTATTCTTGCTGCTCTCCCCAAGAACCGCAAATAATAATAAATGACAACGCAGGCTCTCGTTGAGAAAATTTAGCTCTTTCACCTTTAGTGAACTGGATTTCCTTTTAAAATGATGAGGACTCAGTTTCTGACTGTCTGCCTTTATTTTTCCTTTCCACTTTAAATCTGCCTTTTGCACCAGCTCGCAGCATAGTCCATATGGAAATGAAACACATCCGCATGTGAAACGAGAGTCCCTTCCCTCGTTGGTATTTGTTTCTAAGATGATGTACTTATTTCAGTGACAAGGTCCAGTGGTTAAAGACGAAGTAAGACCAGAGTTACGTGAGCAGAGAAAGGATTGAAGTGACTCCCCGGTCACTCGTGCGAGAGGAGCAGGAGGAGAGAGGAGTCTCGAAGGCCTGGTAGGTTCTGCCTGAATTATCCGGATAATTGCCTCACCTTTTACTTTGACAGTGGAGCCTCGGACTAAAATTACATAAACCAACAGAAGTTTATTTAAGTTATTTGTTCACATTCCATTAATAATACAGAAATGAAAGTCCGTGGAGATACCCGTCAGGATTTACATAGAGGCCTAATTCCATCGCTGCGATGTTTGTGGGCGGTTCGTAAAGTGTTATGTAAATTCTAAACTGAATGAAAAGGAAAAATAGAAAATTTTTCCAATGCTAGTTGTCCGTTTTCTGCCCGCCCTGTAAACTTTGGTGCCGGAGGGCTCCATGCTAGGCCTTATCCTCTCTTCTACCCACATCCTCTCTTTAGCCACTCTCGCTCCACCCCCGTGATTTTAACTACTATTTAAAATTTGTAGCTCTAGCCAGGACCTCCCCCTGTGAGCACACTTGACAAACCATTGCAGAAAGAGCTGCCTTTTTCCAATCTTACTACTACTTCTACTACCTCTCCTACCCATAGCTAATACTTATTGAGTGCTTTCAATGCCACATGCTGTACTCAAACATTTACAGGCATGATTTCTCTTAATTCTCACAAGTCTAAGCAGCAGAATCTATAATTATCTTTTTTTTTTTTTTCCTGGATAAAGACACTGAGACAGAGGTTACATAAGTCGGCCAGTGTTCCACAGTTTCAAAGAAATGTGGCTGGTGCTCAGGGGACAAATTGTGTGCTTCTCAAAACACTGTTACACTAGCCTGCTTCCCTATCGTGTTTACCGTTTCATCTGCACATTTGTGACTTCGCACGTGCTATGTTGATTTGCCATTATCATCATCATTATTTTATAATTAAGTCTTGCCTCTTTCTATCCTAATGCCAGCTTTTAAGGCAGGGCCCCTGCCTTATGCCTGGTGCTGTAGCAAAGCCTTGCCTGGTACATCATTTTTGCGGTTGAGGTTTCACAGAAAGCCACATTCCAATTAATAGCCTGGCTAGAAGCCTAAGTCAAGAGGTTTAAAAGAGTATCTTTACTAATAATCAGGGTTTTAACTCATTACTTGGGTCTTTAAAAAGTTATAGAATGTGTTGTCTGTGCTGTGCCTGATTTATAGAGGCATAACGAGATTCTGTGGCTTCTCTGCCAGAATATACTTTGTAGAGATAGATCGAAATCAAATATTAAATGCAGGTCAGATTCCTTCAGCTCTGAAAATTGTGCTTAGGAGGTCACTGGGCCAAAATCTAGGAGCCCAGCCTAGAAAGCCTTTTGAGGGTAGGGATTTATGATTCACAGGACAAAAGATATAATCAAAAGACTTGTCCCTAACACCACTGGGAATCAGTCTCTTGTCTTAGAGACTGATTTTTTTCTGTTTTTAGCTTTTGTCACATTGCTCTGTCATTTAGTGTCAAATGGGGCAAGTTCTCTTTCCCTTTGTAACTAATCATCACTGACATGTAGTTAAAAATCTTTTACTCCAGAGAATATGCCTGTGGTGTTTTAGGTCAACCTCACCCCGGGTGAAAATACCATACATGGTGTCTCTGAGTCTAGGATCTAAAAATACAACAAGCTCGTTGTATGCTGACACTTTATAGTATATTAGGCTGGGTCATCTTTCACTGAAGCAAGTGTGCTGTCCAACGGTACCCCTGGCTTTGTTCAAAGTGCTGCTGGGTGCAGCAAATGAAAGAGGACATGACATCATCAACTCTCCATCTCTTGTCCAGCCCTAGGGGAAGACTTCAGTATGGTAACTGGCTTTCTCTTGATTTTTAACGTAGTTGCCCAATAGTTCAACATTCTAAAGCCATGTGGCTTTTTGTTCTGTTTTTTTTTTTTCTTCCAGCTTTTTATTATTAGTGTAAAGAAATGCTACTTTTTTTTTAAATCAGGGTGATCAAGTTATAATTAAACAGTAAAATTCACCCTTTTTGGTATACAGTTCTATGAGTTTGACAAGTGTATACAGTAATGTAACCACCACCACAATCGAGGTATTGAACAGTTCCCTCCCCCAAAACTATCCACTTGTGCCTTTTGCAGTCCATCCCTCTCCACAACCATAGTCTATTACAACTATCGACTTGTTCTCTGCCTTTATAGATTGTCTTTACAAAATTAAACAATATGTATCTTCTTGAATCTGCCTTTTTTAACTTACTATGATGCATTTGAGATTCA
>NW_011889191.1:815692-846751 GCF_000151845.1 Pteropus vampyrus
AATTTGCCATTTTTATATATTCCTTGGTAAAGTTTTAGTTCAGATCTTTTGCCTATATTTTAGCTGAGGTTTGGTTTTCCAATTATTGAATTTTGAACATTCTTTATATAGTCCAGCTGCAAGTACAAGACAGTTAAAAGACTTTCAAAAGAGTTCAAATTCTACCTGGTGTTTACTGTACCCTCTCTTCCAGCAGAAACCTAACAAAAGCAGGAGGATTTATACTTTTCACAGTTACAAGTCTCATAAATGATCAAACGTAGATATGAGCTCTTTAGAATAATGTTGGCCTTTCTTTAATTTGGGGGAAACATCATTTAATAAGGTAAACTGTCCCAGGGCTCAGCCCTTGGTCCTCTATTTTTATCACCTTATTCTCTTGGTGATCTCATCCAATCTATGGCATTAAATACTATCTTTATGCTAATAATTTCCAAATTTATATCTCCAATCTGACCCCCAGATTCATATCTCTAACTGCCTAATTGATATCTCTACCTAGAACTAAATAAACATTCTAAAGTTCAGCATGTCCCAAATTGAACTCCTAATCTTCTGCCCAAATCTGCTCCCTTTCATTTCTCCTCATCCCAGTTGATGGCAATTTTATCCTTCCAGTCACTCAGTTAAAACTCTGAAATGATTCTCAACTCCTCTCTTCCTCTTGCATCCAACATCCAATCCATCTACATATTGTCTCGACTTTGAATACACATCAAGAGTACAATTAGTTCTCAAAAGTTCCCCTCCCGCCGTTCTGATTTGAGACACCTTCAGCTCTCACCTGGATCACTGCAATATCCACTCAACAGGTCTTTCTGCTTCTTCTCTTACCTTTCTCTCCAACCCCTACTCCATAGGCTACTGTCAACACAGCAACCACAATAATTAAAAACATAATTCAGACAATTGAACACCTCCGCTTAAAACCCTGAAGTGGTAAAAGTCAGAGCCGAAGTTCTCACAATGGTCAAGAGGGCTCTGTGTGACCTGTCCCCCCAACCCCATTTCCAAACTCCTTTCTGAAAACACTTTCAGCCTCCATTATTATCATCAAATTCCAACATCATATTCTCGACGTAATTTTAAATTAAATGGCACAAATAAGAAGATACATTACTAATGCCAAGGATGCAAGGAGTCAATAGTAAAGCTAAAAACAGAATTTAGTGCCTTGCCCACTTCTAATACATATATTCTATTAGTTATTTGTCTTCACGGGGGCTATTATAACCTTGTTAAAAAAATTAAAATAGCAGACATTATTAATTACTTACTGTTTTTTGAGGTGCTTTGCATACGTTTTCTTTAATCATCACAACTCCACATGGTAGTTATAATTATACTCCTTCTGGAGGTGGTGAGCCTGCATCGTGGGACCCTAGGGGACTTTCTTCAGGCCACACAGAGAACAACTGATGAGTAATGGAGGGTTCCTGTGGGCCATGCTCCAGACCCAATCTCATTATTGCCTTACTCTCTCTCTTTTGCCAAAAGTAGGTCAAAATTTGAAGAAAAACTACAAAGATGATTTCTCTTGGGTTTCTTATAAAAAAGATATCAAAGGTAAACATTTTTTATGCTTCGTAATTTTATCTTCAAAATATTCTGCACAGGCTTCCATCTTTTTTTTTTTTATTTTTTTTCTTCTTTGCCCATGCCCATGCAGGTAGCAAAGGTTTTATAACCCTGGGAGAAACACTGCCAGTGAAAATACGGAGACTAAAGAGAATAGTGAGTTTATGGGAAATGAATCAAATTCTCTTACCCTGGCAACCAGCCAGCCTAATCGATATATAGATCTACTTGCTCTGTGCACTAAATGTTCCTGAAAAGTTGTCTATAACATAAATATTTGTACACGAAAATTATATATTCCTATTGCTTTCTTTCGTGATTTTAGAAGTGTGTTTCCACACACACAAAGAAAAATGTTTACCCCCATATAATATAGAATGATGCTGGTGAAGCCAACAGGCACTTGAAGGAACAATCGGACTGTCAACACCACTCGTGCAAGAAGTTCATCAAAGGGACAACCAATCCATATGATCATTGATACTCCTGCAAAAGCACAACTATGTCAAAATACACAATCAATTCCTGCTCAGATATTTAGACAGACTTCCTAGGTTGCTATGCTGGTTGGTTAATAAAACCCAGAATAAATAAACGAAAATACTTTCAGGGGAGGTATTAGGCAATCTCTACTTTGCAGTGAACAGTTGATACTACCCCTTTAACTAGCCCACATACCTTTACCAATCAATAAAAGTTTGCTAACCTTAATGAGTATCTAATTGATAAAAAAGAGACTCTATGTTTCCTACCTGATAAGAACAATTGCAGTGTCACCTGATAAGAAGATGCTTCTTGCTACTTCTATATCACCCTGAAAACTTGAGAGTGAACTATCAGATCTATAAATCAGGTGGCCTCAGGTGGTAGCTACATGGATGCCATTCTGTGCAACTTGTGGAGAAGGGGTGGGTCAGATTTGGGATACTCTTGGTTGCCTCCTCTGCAAAAACGTGCATAAAAAAACGTGCATAGTCATAGCAACCTCATAGTCAGTCATAGCATTAAAAGTTAATTTACTCACACACCTTACCTCATTTAACCCTCATCAACCAGAAGGTAAATATTATTTATCACAATCTGACAGATTTAGAAACTGAAACTTGGAGAGTCGAAGTCACTTACTCTAGGCAGCTAGAAGGATTTGAGTTCAGCTCTTAAGACAAAGTCTGTGCTCTCCATTTTAGCAGAGCAGTTAACTTATTGCAGGCTTTCGAATAAGTTTATACATTGAACGGCAAATTCATTGATCAGCAAAATGTATTTGTCTGATGTATGAATGTAGTAAGCGTGTAAAGGCACGTGTGTGTACGCGTGTGTGCAAATTGGCACCGCGGAAACTATTATGTTACAGTCAGTGGAACAGAATGAGTCCTGACGAGACAGGTACCACCCATAGCCAATTATCAATAAATTAGAAGAAATGAAAAGACCTGAACACCACTAATCCTATGCTAAACATAGCTTCCTTTGTCTTGGGGTGTTAATAGTTTTCCTAGGCAAATTTTATTTATTTAAATAAGAGCTACTGGCTTTTGAAAATTTTTATCAAGCCAGGCTATTATTCAGGCAGAGACAAATGTGTCAGGGCTTAACAATCACACTTTCTGAAAAATAAAGCCATTGCATTTATAAATATGAGCAAACACTGTCAAATTTTCTAATATAATGTGATGAAATGCTTGTATTGTTACTAAAGTATTTGAATTATTAATAGATCTGTTTTTAAGAGTGTTGACATTTGGGCTGATTTGAATGGCCCTTAATGGAGCGGGGGTTTCACAGTCTGGCTAGGTTGGCAGGCCAATTTACAGATCCTAGTCCGAGACACACAAAAGCCATTATCAGCCAGGGCAGAGAATTCCCAGTGAGGGAACACTTTCGTTGCCACCATTGGTGGCAGCTACTGTTTCCAGTCTTCTCTGCTCAGGGACTCCCTAATGAGGTAAAGATTGAACTAAATGAAAAAAAGCACAACTCTTGAGATCAGGTGTCCTTGATTCAAATCCCATGTTCTTTAATTATTGTTCTATTTGGCACTGGGCCAGCAAGCCTGAGCGGCTCCAGGTGGGGCGGCCAGGTGCATGGAGCAATGCCCTGTTGATCCTGCTTGCTCCCTTTGTTCAGGCCAAGATAGATCCTGGGATGTGCGGGAACATGCTGCACTGATCTGATAGGGCGGGGCACCTGGATAGAGCCCCTGGCCCACCAGATGCAGGTAGAGGGGACAAAAACAGCGGAGCTCGCCAGCCCCTTAGACCGCGGAGAATTCCTGCTGTCCCTGGCAAGCTACCCCAGTGCCCCGCCTTCTCTATGTGCTCTCTCTTGTTGTACAGCAGGTAGCCTTGTGTGGGAGTGGCCTCTGTGCAGGCCTTATGTGCCGGGTAGTTTGGGTAGCTGATTGGAGCCTGGATCACAGGCCCACTGGGAGGCCAGGTGCACTGCGCACAGTGACCCCTTGTTCCTGCTTGCTCCCTTTGTTTGGAGGCCAAAGGCTCTGGTTGATCCAGCTGGTAACACATCAAAGCGGCAACCCTGCAGGTAGGCCAGAGCCCCAAGTAGAGGTCCTGGGGTCCTGTCTGGGTGGAGGGGACATAAACAGTAGCGCTCATGGCTCCTCTGGCCCAGAGAGGCCCCACAGCTCCCGGGGGCTCCTTCGCCTCCCCTAACTGCTTTGTTCACTCTTTATCTTGTTTGTTGTTCAGAAACTGGTCATTTAGCCCTCATTTGTCTCACTGGAGTAACTGCCCGTATCAGTTTGTGTTCGAGTTGCCCATGGGAGGAAGCGAGTTCAACATCCTTCTGTGCCGTTGCCATCTGGGACCTCTTTGCTGTGAACATTTTATGTTTTGGTTTCCTTATCTGCAAAATGGGCTGAGCAGTGAGTTTGGAGCTCTCCAAGATTCTTCTGTTCTGATAGCAAAGTACAGAAAGGTTTTTGGAAACTGCCACCACATCCATTTTGTAACCCCAGAGGAAATTTTATAAAAGGTAAGGCTTCCTTATGGCAAAAATCACTACTCAGTAGTACACAGTTCATGGCGTCCTCAGTCATCTTGATCTAATTCAACGCATATGTTTTGGAGTGTAGTTGGGCAGAAAACCTCAGATGCTATATGGCTCAAGAAAACTTTCTGAAGTTAAGAGTTCCCGTTATAATGTTTTAAATATAAAAATTATACTCAGGGAAGTTTCTTTGTGGCCTCTCAACATAGAATAACAGAGAAATCAGGCATTTGGTGGCATTGACCAAGAAAGTACACTATAGAAAAGACCAGGCTCAAGAAAATTCTCAGTCCAAGGCTGATATGTATCACAGAGATGTGAGTTGCCTGGTTCAAGATGGGTGTGTGGCAACATCATGCTAATAATCATAGCCACGTTTATTCACATATTCTCATCCCTACAAATAAATAATCCTATGAGGTAGTTACCACTATTACCTCCATGTTACAGATGATGAGGTGACACTCATATTAAGTGTCAGAGCCAGAGCTTAACCCCAGGTATGCCTTGACACCCAAAGCTGTGATAATCATGTCTACCAATCCTTCAAGACACATTAAGCTGCCAAGTAGGCTGGGGCTTGGTTTTGGAGCTACAGGTCCATCCCGAGTACTTAGACCACATACTTCCTCATCAAATCTCTTCTGGTCACATCTAGTGCCAATCTGATGGCTCAGGATTTCTACATCAGGCTGAGGCTGTCAGCAGAAGCTGAGTTTAAGGGAAAAGGAGAATTAAAATCAAAGAACATGCCTTTCAGATTATTTTAAAGTTCTGGGTCCCCTCTCTTACCAGGCCAAACTAGAAGCACTGTGAAACTGAACACAGAAAAATATTCAAAGAAAAATATACCAGGAAAAAAAAAAAACTTTAAAAGGGTTTAACAAGAAGCAGCTGATCTTGTCTCACCAGACACTGCTCCACCGGCTCAGCTCTAGTCTCATCCCAGCCACCTCTTACCTGCAGAGGGAGAAGTAAGGCCCGCCCCCTCTGCCTCACCAGAACGCAGCGAAGGGAGGTGGAAATGCGTGAAACATGTTTAAAACTCAATGAAGTTGGTTAAATGAATTCAAGGTGCCCTCTTTATGTATTATTACAAATTACCATTGGTATAAGTAGAAGCCATTCAAGAGAGTACTACTCTCTCTAGGCAGAGACTTATTTCTGCCACCCACGCGGTGGTTTTCGATAAAATTGTTCTTGTAAAGAAAACCAGCAATTGGCTAGGAAACTATTTTCTTGGGATTATATTTGAAATGACACAGCTCCAGCAAGTTCCCACTCCATAATATACTTGTGAGTTCTATGAACCCACTGCATATTCTCATTTCTCTCTCTGGGTTGGTGGGCGGACGGGTGTGTGTGTGAGTGTGTTTTCAAAAATCAGACTTTTAGGACTGAGGCAGAACAAATGAATGCATCCTCAGGGGAGATGCTAAATCAGTGACATGCAGGTGATTTAAAGGTCTTGAGGGGCATCCAACATTATTAAGCTTAAAGCATAGCCTGACTGCCAAAGAAATAGAGCCAGCTCAAACTAGCATCCTCAAATTTAAAAACATAAAAAGGGAGGGAGGGAGAGAAAGAGAGAGACCTAGAGAGAATGTTGTGTTACAACAACTCCCATGTTAAAATAACTCAAAAGGAAAGAGAAAGACATTTCCAGAGAAGAAATAATTTTTTTTTTCTAGATTCATTGTGTGAGTGAATTTAGTGTTTTTTTGAAAAACTCTGTGCAGGATGCTTTTTGACTTAATGTACTCCCCACTTTAAATTCTGTTTCTTGGGGCACGAAAGCTTTTTTTAAAGCAGAGCCAGGTAATAGCCTCCTGGATAGTCTGAAGCTTATGAAAGTCTTACTCTTGCCTTTCATCTCTCCATAAAACTGTACACTCTCCTGATTATCCCAAATTACAATGTTTGCTGCTATTCCCTTTAATCAGATTTGAGCAATTCTGTTTAGTTAAAAAAAAAAAAATCAAATGGCATTTCCCTTTCATAAGGTTTTGCACTTCTTAAGAGGAGTGAATTCTGTTATCCTTCGTTGCTCCCTATGAGGGATTTTTCTTTTAATGTTTTGAAGCCATGATTGTTGTGTATCAAGATGCTCAGTCCTGGCCCCATGGTGGTGGATTGGATTACTTTGCTGATTTCTTACCTGCCGTGTAAGACTCCCATGTAGATTAGGACATGGTTTAAGAGGAATTATCTCCTTTTTTTAATAGATCACATACTGAGTCTCAAGCTCCAAATTCAACAGAAAATCAAGCTAATTGTTCATTTCTTCCAGGATATCCCCGAAGGATAATTGACCTCTGCAGAGCAACTTCTTAGTAGGAAACTAAATAATTAAGTTGAAGGAAATACATTTCTTATTCACAATTCCACTTGTAAAGGTTTTTTTTTTTTTGTATCTACGATGAGATCATAACTCTGCATGCATTTTATCAAAAAATAAATGCACTTTTCCCCAAGCCAGTTTTGAACTAGTTTTTTAAAGCAGGACACACATTTGAATTATTGTTATAGATAAAATATTTACCTTTTGATGTATTAAAATGAAGTATTTCAACCAAATCAGACCTCTTCCCAATAAATCAAGTTCTTCTTTCCTCATTGGATTAATCACTACACTGAAAGAACAACCTGGAAACTGACAACACAGACAGCTTTGTAAAATGACAGGTTTGGATGTTTTCCCCAAATTAGCACATTTATACTTTATTATTTTAATCTACTATGTCTATCTGCCCATCCTATAAATTTTCAGCAGTAACTATGACTCACACTTCCCAAGCAATAAAAAATATTTTAACACTGAACTAACTCACCAAGAGCTCTGATGATGCAGTTGTATTTCCTATGATGTTTTAAACCATCTCAACCCAAAACAATATAATATATAGTTTTCTCAAAATAAGCGTACCAAAGGAGTCCTGATATTGCCTCTAACTCACTAAAAATTACAAAAGCCATGCCATTTCCCAGAACTAGCCCCAATTCAAATCAATTCAGTCAATGCAATTTTTAATTTAATAATCACAACCCCCAAAAGTTGCTTAGCCATAAAATATTTCAAGGTACTTGAGAAAAATAAAATAAGATTCCCATCATGACCTGAGGCCTAGGAAGCCTCCCCTATGAAAGGACAACTTTGCTAGCTCACTGCACATCTCTAACCACCCCCAAAGTCTCTAATTTGTAAATTGCTGAATCAGTTTGCACACATTTGGAAAATTACTGCTTTCCTGCAATTTTCTGTAAGCTATTGCTAAATTGTTCCGTTGAATGTTAGTGAAAAATTATATTTTTAAACCACCTCTGAATCCTAAAAGCCCATGGCACAGTATTCTGTTTATGTGAGCAATTTAGCTTTATTAAACAGCGTGACATAGACTAAGCAAGCGAAGATAAGCTTGGTACAGGACATGCCCCGGAAGCAGCAGCCAGAGAATCCAGTTTCTGTAGAGAGGGAGGCTCTACCAGCTGCCCCCCAGGTCGATCTTACTCCTGATTTCATCTTGGATGTTTTTTGAGGGATTTTTCTAGACTGTGCAAGTTTAAAGACTACTTTGCTGATTTCTTACCTGCCATGTTAAGACTCCCATGCAGGTTAGGTTGTGGTTTAAGAGGCAATATCTCCTTCTTTTAATAGATCACTTTCCAGAAAGTACTAATTTCTGAACTTCTCTGTTTTTAACCTTTTACCAAACCACCAATTATAGAATTTGCTTTGCTCATCTTGGGCAATAAGATAATATGTTTCCCAAATAAAGTTCCAAGTGTTCTGCTTCGAAGATGGAATTTGTTCATTCAGTAAACAAATGGAAGAATGTAACCCAGCTATCACCCCAGGGGTGAGAAAGAATAGACACATTTAAAACTGTTCACTAATATACAAAACGATGTTAGCTTCCCAAACCAAAGTAATAGAAAAATGGTGACTGAAATCCGTTAGTTTGTTTATGCCATCCCAACTCACCCTGCCTAGAAGTTTTAGAAAGGATAAACTAAAAGGAGACTTACAGGATTCAGCGACTTGTCATATAATGTGTTCTCATGTTTCACTATGAGAAGTAATATTCTTGCTAAGCAGTTTGTTCCACTTTAAATCTTTAGATACTCAGCCGTCTCTAAGGTCATTGTATGAATTTTAGACACAGTGTTCTGGAAACTAAATTAGCCTGCATTTACTGGGAAGTCGAATGCAGCCAGACTAATGGTAGCGCAAGTGTAATTGGTTCCCAACATGTGTCACTGTGCATACTTCTCAAACCCTAGAAAAGATGCATTATGGGACTAATTTTTAAATGTTAATGGATATTGGACATTTGCCAGACACCCAGCTGTGCACAAAACACTGAAATGGTAAATAGCTCTTGATCTGTTTAGAAACAAATGATGATGGTTTTTAGGATTCCACAGGACTGACGGCATGGCAACCAGCTCAGACTCTGAGAATGACCCCATTAACGGCATTGAAGGGAAACGGTCTGATTTTTACCATCCAAATTAAGGAGCCAGGGCACTGTGTTAAGGCTCAAATTATTTTTGATTAATATTGAGGAAAGTCTAGTCCCTCACACCTGTTAACCTTACCTGTGTTAGCACAGCTCTTTGACAAGTGTTTTGGGTTTGTTTGTCTGTTTTCCGTGGGATCAGGTCAAAATGAAAATGTCTTGGTCAATTAGCTCGGGTGTAAAAGCTGCACTTGGAATGACCTACTCACCTGTGCTTGCAAAGAGACTCTCGCTCTCCTGCCAGGCGCCAGCCACAGGGTGACCGAAAGGCAACAGGTTTCCTATCACTTGATCTGACGCTCGTATCGTTTTAATTGAAAGTCAACGAATGGAGCATTTTCTGTAAATTCTTCTTCTAAAAGGTCTTACTAATTGTGTGCACTTGGCCAGTCAAGCCTACTAGAAATAGCTTTTTTTTTCTTTTTTTTTTTTAATGTTGGTGATGAGCTGCTTTTGATTAAAAAGCACTAGGAAGAAGTGACATTTTCAGCATAAACATGGGAGAGGAATGGCTGCAGGGCACTGCAGCCTACTGTTTCTCTGGAAAGAGACCCACAGGGTGGTGTATTCAGCATCTAAAATGCCATCTGAGGCTATCAGCACGGTTTAAATATTTCATCAGCCAAGGAGAATATGAACATGAGCCGAGCTGGTCTGACATCGTTTCTGGAGATGTGTGAGAAGCACCAGGGGAGCTCTGGTATGCTGGCAGCTCAACATCCGGCAATTTGTGCAGGGGGGAAGCAGGAGAAACAGACAAGGGGCGGGGAGTGCGGCCGTTTGGATCCCATCGTCCTCGTGAAATAAGAAATTGTGGATTTTGAAGACTTTTAGCAATGGTATTAACCTTTTAGGAAATGGTAGGGAGAGTTCACTTTAGGATATGGCCTATGTTTGGTAACTTTTCAGAGGGACTTCCTAAGTAGCCAGGTTTCCTTTTCACATCTGGCGTGGTTTTATTCTCCTTAGCGGAAAGGAGACTTCAGCTGCCCTTTGCCCACTTCTTTTGAAGGCAGCTTGTACCAAATGACACTGATGTCTGAAAGCCACAGAGTCTAATCCTGACTCTGCCACTTACTGAAAACAGTGCAGTTTGGGGCAAATTACAGTCTCTCTGAACTCTGCTTCTTAAACTGTAGACAGGATTATGAACAAGGTATATAAAAGTGACTAGGGCATGATAGACACTTCATTAATGGCAATAAGTAACATTTTTATCATGTCATGACAGTAACAAGGGATAATACAATTTTTAATATTTTGTTTTTATGATAAACTTCAGAAGTATATTTATGATAGAATATCCTTCTTTTATTATATAGTCTTTTTTAAATTGTCCTTTTAGATAAAAGTTCATTGGAGGATAAAGATACACAACTGATTTGTGGGCTTTTTCCAGACTTTTCACTCTTCTGCACCTCAAAGTTGCATTTCTAGGAGTGAGAACCAAGGACAAAGGACCCAGAAAGTACTAAAAAAAAGTAGGAATTTTTTTTTAGGTTTCCACAAATCATCAGAAACATAATGTCTGATTTCCACACTTGCTAAAATGGAGATTTAAAAGGCTCAAATGGTGTTTGAAAGGGAGCCTCTCTTTTTCTTTGGGATGAGGCTGTAATTTGGGGTGTCCATAATCTGGTTTGAAGAGTCAAGCATTACTTTTGAGAGTATTTTCAAACCACAGATTCAAGCATTACTTCTGTTTTTAATGGTTTTATTAAGATATAATTCACACACCATACAAGTCATCCATTTAAAGCACACCATGTTAGTATATTCGTGGATATATGTAACCATCATAATAGTCAAATTTAGAATATTTTCATCACCTTAGAAAGAAACCCCAAATCCTTTAGCTTTTATTCTCCTATCTCCCAACCCTTCTCTCTAATCTGCTTTTTGTCTCTCCAGATTTCCCTAATCTGTTTTTTCATATGGAATCATGCAATCAGTGGTCTTCAGTACTGGCTTCCTTTACTTAGCATAATGTGTTCAGGGTTCATCCATGATGTAGCATGTGTCAGTACTTCATTTATCACCAAAAAAAAAAAAAAAAAATCCATCGTATTTTGTTTATCTGATTGTCAGTTGATGGACATTTGGATTGTTTCCCCCTTTTCTCTATTATGAATAGTGTAGCTGGAAACATTCAGGTACAACTTTTTCTATGGACATATATTTTCATTTCTCTTGTGTATATACCTAAGAGTAGAATTGTTGGGTCAAAAGGTAAATGTATGTTTAATCACTTGAGGAATTGTCAAACTGTTTTCCAAAGCAGCTGCACCATTTACATTCCCACCAGCAGTGTATGAGGGTTCTGTAGGGACCAATGCCGTAAAACTCTAATTGCTAGCAAGTTCATTCTTGTACTGGGCAGGATCTGCCTCCGTAATCCTCCCCACTGATTCTAGTCCTGTTCTATAAAGCACACCCAACAGACACGTAAGCGCCTACCTCTTCAAAATAGTTCCAGTCATCAAATCTCACTCTCCCTTCCCCAAGGTTTCTGTTCTGATGGACATACTTTTGAAGGTCTTCAGATATTCCTCATACTTGCCTGTATCCTTTTCTTATTTTATCTGATAAAATGCAATTTCCCTCAGGGAAGAGATTTATCTACCTTACTGAACACTTCACCATTTTGTCTCCAGTACCTAAAAAAAGAGACTGGCACATAGAGTGTGAGAACTATTCGTTGAATAAATATATGTTGAACGATTAAGTCTCAGTTGCCCTCCAAGGGACATATTGTAATTTGTAATGTCTTGTATCTAGAATCGTATAATACACTCCAGGGGAGGTTAACTAGTGTTTAGTACCATGAGATCATTTTCCCTTTCTGTACAAGCTTAGAAAACCAATTTCATAACCTAATGTCTCTGTATATGCAACTCTACAAACACGGAGAGACTTCCTTGCCTTGAAGGGCCATAATAAAATCACTGCAAGAGAATTTTGTAAATATAAGTGCAGATTGGTAACAACCAGTCTGGTATACAACCCTTCAGAGTTTGTCACGAGTTCCGTGCACATGTTTTCAAGTATCCTGTGGTAACTAAAATTCTTTATCCAATATGGTTTAAAGAACTGAAGAAACTCTAATGATGTCAAGATATTTCGCTAAACAACATGGAAGCTAGGGCAATAGACATCTCAATCGTGTCTCTGAAATGGTCATTGTGAAGAAAGTTTACATGGGAAAGAGAAAATCTCAGTAATTATAATTCTATTCAAATTTTACCTCTACCAACATAACAGTGGGCAATGGTGTAATGCTTTTGAAATGCCTTCTGAACTGTAATCCTTTATTGGTGAATTGGTTTCTCTCTCTAAACTTCAATGAGCAATGGAATGGATTTATGACACTGGGATCTGCAAAAAGAACGTAAGCTGTAGAAGTCCTGATTAGGAAGAAGAAGTACATAAAAGCCCAACCTTGCCAGCGCTGAGGAATGAATGGCAGGAAGAAAAGAAGTGGAAGAAGGGATGTGTACCAGTAACACGTATGTGCAGTCTGCCTCCCCTACCCCTACTGTGAGATCATATCCCAAGAGGGGGTGATAATTAAGAACTTACAGCTATAGGGGAACTCAGGAACACCGGGAGTAGCGCCACTCGTTTTTCCAGGCTCCCGATCTCTAGGACATCCTCATCCTTTGGGACCAAGCCAAGTTCTCATGGTGCAACAGCAGCAGCACCCAGGCAGTCCTGGGAGGAGGCCAGATGGATGTACCAGAGGCCAAAATGAGACTTTTCAAAGCACAGAAGACTGATACCTTGTTAACTGGCAACTCGAAGTACTCAGGAGAGAGGGATTCGTAAAGAAGACTCAGATCACTTTCCCAGCGTGGTTGCATATGGCTCGAGGGAATCTGTGACCCATAGGGTATAGTAGATGGGAAAATCATATCGGAAGAGAGAGAAGGAATCAGCCTGTCACTTCGACTGTCACCTTATATATACACCAGGAAACTTGAGCCCTGGGAGTTCTCGCCTAACTTCTCTGTGTTGTTCTCCCTACAGTGAAATACTCTGTTCAGTATCTTGGTATTTGGGTCTATCTCACCATGTCAGTATTAATCCAATAGATACCCAGAGTATAGTGATCCTAAATGTTGGCCGGGCGGGAGGGAAGGGGCATTCTGAGATGGGGGGTTTGAACTGTACTGGGCGGCTGCGTGTGAAGCAGAGAGAGACATGCAGGCAGATTTAGCGAGTGCTTCTCCAGAGCTGCCTCTAACTTCTCACCACCCCTTACCTTACCTCTCAAATGGCGACCCCAGAGTTTCTCCTCGTGCCAGTTGGGGCCACCCTCATAGTTTGGTGGTGAGTGTATGGTTATAATTTTGAGAGAACACTAAGCTTTCTGGGTAAATAGTTTTCATCATTTTCTCCAGTATTTTTAAGACTGTGTGTGCTGAGACTGAGTAAACGGGAGAGAGTGTCTAAGAGCAAAGTACATATTGTAACTGTTTGTTTTGGGAAAGTAATTTTCTCTATCAGTTTATCTCCATCAATTTTATCAATTCACTTAAGCTGCCTAATCCAAGTAATATGCCGCATATTGAAGCCGAAGTGGGAGTTATTTTAAATCTCTTCGAGCCCTCTGTGTTCCTGCACTAAAACACCCAGGCCGGCTGGAGACTTAACTCCATTTTCATCGCTCTTGTTTGGGATTCACAAGTCTATTGTATTACTGAGCTGTATGGAAGAGTAAAAAACTCATGTTCTTCCCTTCACGCTGTCTGTAGTCATTACGTGATGTGATGTCTCACCCACGTCGTGCAGCAATATGTTGCACAGAGGTTGCTAACAGGAAAACAAGTGAAGATTTTCTGTGTGCTGCTAGATTCAGTGGATATTCTCAACACACACTCACAAAAGCAAGGCAGAATCAGAAAATACATGATTTCGTTTCTTGACAGATTGATACTCAAAGCAGTTTTCACAGACATACTAATTTTAATGAATCCATCTTTGGAAATTTTTTATTTACAGAACTCATTGCTGCCTCCTTTTAATGTAATGAGATTTCATAATGAAGACCGAATACGATCTGGTAGAGGAAAAGGGCTTGTAACACTGATTCTAATAAGCCCGACTAAAATCAATAACGTTGTTAGTTTCCCTGAAACCAGCCTGCATTGGCTCACAGAGCCCTGTTCTGCCTGGAGCACAATATTAGTGGTTTTATGTCATATCGGGCAGATTTCTTCCATAGGGGAAAAACGATAGAAACTTAAAGAAATTAAGAAATGTTATTAAATGTGTCTTTAGGCTTTAAATGACCGCCAATTTGTTTGCTTTTCTCTTTTGGTCAGTTCTTGGTTTCTGTAGAAATAGCTTGATGGCACCTTATTACCGCTCATTTCTCTGTGCCTATTTCTTCACCATCCTTTCTCTGTCTCCTCTCTTGCCTTCAACACATCACAAGAGTAGAGAACTGATTACAAGCATGTTTTGAGGAGGGCACAGAGAGAGCCCGTGTCCAAAATCACTGTCAATCTCTGATAATCTCTGATATCTCAGTAGTAGAGAGATTATTTCACACTGAGGCATTGTCTGATTAAAACGCAGCATCCATAGCAAACTTAGTGGAACTTAAAATGGAACAGCTAAGTTTTGATTGTAGAAAGTAAATAGAGAGGGCTGAAGGCCCACACATCCCTGGAGAGAGGCTTGGCCGAGGGTACCAAACATCCAGGGATGACATGTGAACACTGGGGCAGCTTAGCAGTGACAATAGAAGTGTATTGAGGAGGAGGAATGGGGAACGGGTGAGAGAGAAGATGATTAGTCTTAACGACAACAATATTGAGCACTTTCTACCACCAAGAAACTTTCAAATGCTTTGCATCTATTAACTCACTAAAACCCCACAAAGTGCTATGCGGTGGTTACTATTATGATCCTTTTTACAAAGGAAGCATCACAGACCAGACACCGCTGTGGTTGGGCTCTACTGAAAACCAAAAAATCAGAGACTCTTGCTGTCAAGTCCACTGAGCCCACATACCTGATAAAGCAAGTGAAATTAGGTTTAAATACTATATTAAATAAGTCATAAAAAGGGGTTGTGTGGCTTGGTGGGCTCTGTGTTGGGGATGATGGGACCATATATTGGCTGATTCTTTATTTGGATAGATTCCTCAAACTTTGCCTTAGTTAAAGCTACCCAAATAAAAACATTTTCCTTTGCTGCCCAAAGATGACTCTCTGAATCACTGTCCCACTGCATGGAGGTCACAGTCCCGAGCAATTTTCTAGGCCTTAGGTATATCTCTGAGGCATATTAAGTTCCAATTCTGCCAGCTGATACAGATACAGATATCTGAGAAAACTCATGGTCATAAAATGTCAGTAGAGCTTCTCCATCAGAGTTATTATTCCACTCCCTTGCATAATTCACCTGCCAAAGGCCAGCTCACATCTTCTGTATATTATTTATTTGATGCATATATAACATCTTAAAATCATTAGCCAACCTTTCATATACAGTTGATAAGTTTCTTCAAATACATTGCAAGCTCCTTGAAGAAAAGCACTATATCTTACGCATTTTGGAGCAGCTAGAATGAAGCTCTAGTAGAGGTGCTTAGAAAGCATTGAAGATCAATTGGCTGACGAATTACAGAGAGTGGGGCTAGGATCCTAAAGCAGCGGAGTGAGCCGCTGATTCTGACTATCTCCACCTATGGTGATGTTAGCACAAAGTTAAACACATAAGAAAAGATATCTGGGTCCTGGACATTTCTCACAGTTGAGTCTGGTTCAAATTTGATTAAACTTAACACAGGGAAATGCCAGAGAGAGCGCAAAGCCAAATAGCCCAAGGGAGCTTTGTTTTAATTTCATTTTTAAACCTAAAATCAAATCAGCAAATGCTGATTGAGTGTCTACTGTGTACAAAGAAGGGTGCACAAATAAACAGATAACTTAGAGGGTTGTCCTCTCCTAACCAAAACACCTTCCGGGGCAGAGTTCTGGACTTAGAGCAATGGACACCATGTTCCATATACGTCTCAAGATCTTGGAACAAATTATTTAAACTCAGCTGAAGGTTTTTGTTTCTGTTGCTGTTTTTATGTTGTAGTTGAACCTGAACAACAGGAGTGAATGGGGCCATTTTGTTTTTATGTGCAGCTGGGTATTATGCTTCCACTGGAGCTCAGAGGTGAAACAGTACGATCGGACGCTTCAGACTTTGCTATCTTTAAGAAACTGTGCTAGACCCTGTGTTGTTTGCCAGTGTGAACTGTGACTTCTGGAGCTGTGGCAGCCATCTTGGGACCATGAAGACACAAGCTGAGCATGAATCCAGCTGTGAGAATGGTCCTTGAGGACGTTGTCTGCCCTAGAGCCACTCTGCACTGATGCTAATTAGTGTGCGAGATAATATTTTTCTCTGTTTAAGGCATTTTTGGTTTGCCCAATCCCAGCTTTAACGTTAGCTCAGATGCCAGGAAAGAAAAAAAATCTATCTAGAGTATTTCTTCTCTTCTTTACTTAAAAAAAAAATGTATATATATACTTTATATATATATATATATGTTTCTGCAGAATTTTTAAATTGTAGGTAATAATTATATATTTCTCAGAGGGATGGCATGAGGATTGGTGAAATAAATATGCAAAAAAAACACTAGAAATATTAATAATTTTCTTTTATTACTTTATTCTCACGCCACCACCCTTCCTTCCTCCACTCTTCCCAGCAATGCCCCCCGCCTCAGATCTGCCTGTTGTCAGTGCCTCAGCGTCAGAAAGGCAGTTCAACAGTACTTCTCTTCTGAACTGAGACAGAAGGGGCGGAGGGAGCCAAGTGCTGTCAGTTACACTGGTTACTGAGGAACAAGCAGGTTAGCCACGTCCTTCACAATTTTGGAACCTTGTAGCGAGTCACCCTGTTTATGTAACAAATGCTAAAAAGAAAGAGATGTCAGCTTTGGAAGCAGAAACCCATACTAACCAACTCTGAAGCGAGAACTCTAATGAAAGCCAAAAATAACAGAGTTCTCTTCTCTGTGACACGAAGGGGTATTAAAAATTCAGGCAACTTGAAACAATTCATTCACAATGGCATAAATCTTCCTATAAGATAGAACTATATCCCAGAACATAAGTTTTTTCCACCTCTTTGGGGCACACCTGGGATGGAAAGCAAAATGGACACTATCTATAAACCAGTGAGAAAATGTGAATAACAAAATCCAAAACTCTGACTGGTGTTATGTATTTTCAGTGAAAGCCATAAAAGGTATAATTTTATAGTAAGATATGTCATCCCAATGATGCACAGTGTACATTTACATATTTGTTTTTTTAATCACCGCACTTATTCATAAGGTGAAGGTCACCCTCCTCCCTCCCCAGAATGGGAATCATGAAGATCCAACGTTAAACACATGTGTACATGTAAACCAATGGAGATCTAAAAATAATTTCATTCAAAATATTCTACAAAACTTCTTTTCAGTAAGCATATACTTAGAAATTATGTTTAGTAAACCTTCATTTGATAGTAATGTTTCTAGATTATGAACATACAGAGATATTGCAAGGAAGGCTTATCAGTAACTTGGAGATGTTCGCTATTGGTTTTTATAAGTAAGTTTGTTGAGAAACAATTAAGATATATAAAGCTCCATTGCTTCTCCCTTTTGCATAGCTGGTCCAGGGCGACAAAAGAGCCAAATTCCTTTAGTTAAAGTTTGAGAAGAATATTTTGGTAATATATTTGCAATATTTGTCACTCTCTAAGGAATTACACTTCAGCAACACTCAGCAGGCTGCCAAATTAATGTTAATATTTAAATACGTAGTAAGATGGTTACATAAATAATATCTAAATACGTAAGGGGACGGCTGGTTAAAACTTTTGGAGTATGTCTGCGAAACCAGGCAACTTTGTGTCTCCTCGCGAACGTTCCTGCTGAGGCAGCAGAGCCACGCTTCTTAAAAGCTCATCCATTCAAAGATCACACATGTTTAGGATTTTTGGCTTCTGGCTTTGGAGTCCTGCTTAAATGAGCAGAAGTGCGAGTGTGAGCAAAGTCAGAGAGGTTCCTTTTATTCAGAAGTGTGGAAATTTCTGTGTGGGTCTGTTTTAATAGACCCATTCTGGACATTGAGAGAGTGTATATTGATATTTTCATGGAGGCCATAGGAATTGAAAATGTTCACTGGGATTAAATAAAAGATATTATGTCATGATAACAACAACAAAGATAAGAACTGGTGCTTCTTATTACTGCGGCTTGTGATATATTGAAAATAAGGTTACTCATCCTATGGGAAATACCATGTGTTCCTGGTGAATGCTAGTTACTAGTGCCCTCTGCTGGAAAGAGTGAGCATTTCAAGACCCATTAGGCCTGTGGCTGAGCTAGTTCTCCCTTGTTGTAAGAAACAAGGATGGGTCCATCTTCTATTTCAGATGCTGCTGTTGTAGAAAACACAAAGCACAGCATCACCCCAAGGAAGAAGACTATCTTTCCAAACTAAAGACACGATACAGAGACTCATCCCTACTATGCGATTCTATTAGGAATAATGGTTTGCTATTAGCTCAACCTCCGATTCCTTCTTTCCCGATCCGTTTTGCCTTCTCTCTCCTTGTAACGAACTATTACAGGATTTCTTACACTTAAATTTATTCCATGGTCAGTCTTCCCTCCCACTTTTTCTTTATCTTGGACATATTATCTAAAACATTTATTTTAAAAATCGTATACTCTGTGTACTTTTCCGTTGTAAAATACATCACCGTAGTGTCATTTCACATCTAGACAGGAGCGATGCCATCGCTCACCTCAAAAGGCTCGGTTTATCATAAATGATCAGTAGCGGGGAGTGCGAAATCAAAGTGAGAGGAACATGAAAGACCTCCTCTGATGCCAAACCCTTTCGGGCCAGTGCGGACCAGCGGGCCAGCAGCAGGAAGCCCGGGAGCAGAGGTGTGCGGGGTTCCTGTGAGCAGTCACTGTATTCACACCCCCTGAGTTGGACTCTTGAATGGAAGGTTCAAACATATTTCCTCCACTCAAAGCCAAACTAACCTGAAAAACATAAATTGGCTCATTTGGGCTTCAAACTTGACCCAAATGTACACAGAGGGGTTCACAAACTTCAGTGAACCTGATTCAACCTTTCAGTTTGTGAAGAAACCCAGACGCGAGGGTCTTTATAGTTATCAGAGGTCTGCGCGTTACCTCGTCTATGGAAGTGCACTGTTAATAAAAGCTGTCCCCCCACATGTCGAGGGCACCAACCCACTGTGCCTCAGAAGTCCCCAGATGTTCGTGTACGCTACCAACCCTTTCGTTAGGCTGTGTTTAGACTCTCTCAAGTTAATCTGTGATGAACAGAGCTTCAGTTATTTCAGTGAAACAAATAACTAATGCTGGAAATGAAGAAACTCCAGTGATGTGTATAGATATAAAAATCGAATGTATTAAGTTATCTTGTGATTGTTCAATTTATAATCTTCAAAACTTACAGCAAGGACACTAAAAGATTTTATATTTGCCTTGTATTCTTCTTGGATACATTCCAAAATGTTTGGAAAATGACCTACGGTCCCATAATATCTGCTAAGTGGTCTCACAGACATCAGCACCTTCAGTGCCCTTTGCCTTCTATAAAGAGCTAACACGCCTGAAGCTGCTCAAACGGCACTTACATTTTTCTGGGAAGCTGTTTTCCCTCTATGTATACACTGAATTTATTTTTAAAATGTGTAATGCATAGGCAATCTTAATGCCATTGTTCTATTGCTCATACTTGGGCCCTCTCTTGCCTTTTGTCATATTCGGTATTGCTTTACTATGCAGAAATCAAACAGAAATGTCAAAAGAAGAAGAAAGCACCAGCAGAGATTTAGTATAAATTGAAATATTTCATATCTATAGTCAAAGAAACTTTAATTTTAAAATTGCCAGAAATGGTTCAGTCAGCGTGAAAATGAAGATGTCATGACTAAACAGGAATTTTCAGTCCCTTAGCTGTCAATAATTAATAGATTACTTACACTGGCACACTCACATTTCCCAGCTTTCAGGATTCCATTTACACTTTGATCCTTTGCTCAGCAGCAAATTTAACATCATTGTGACCTTCTTCTGCCCAGCACCATCCGCCCATCAGACAAGGAGAAAGCATCATCTGAAATGTGCATTTATTAAGGCAGCAACCTCCAAATATTGGAGAAATGACAAATGCCAGTGTTTCCTATAATAAACTGGAAGAGAAACAGATTGTTCTTAAGGAAAAATCAATTAGCAAACCCTCTCTACAAGGCTTTTCTTAGGAGTCAAGATGTTTACATCCTATGGTGAAGTATTGCTCTTAAAAGATTGTTTGTGTTTAAATCTTACAGAATTGATAGCCAGTTTGAAATAGTTACATGATGGTTCCAGTCATACAGAAGAAATCCTAATGTTGAAGATTCACAGTGTCTTGCTTAATTGCATTGCAAACAACAGTTGAAAGTAATTGAAGTATCATTAACATCGTGATCCTAGAAAACTCTAAGTTGTATTAAAAATTACACATTTAATGAATAATATATTTCTTAAAAAAGAACTAAAAATTATGCTTATGAAAGTATATTATGGAATGTCATATGTCATATTAGTGGGCAAAAAAAAAAATCAGCATGAAACCATTGCATCTTAAAACTGTGTAGTAATCGATGTGAAAATATTTGGTGGAGATGTACAAGACCATTAGTATGGAAAATGATCTTGAAGCTGATTTGTCCTTTGCATATTAAAAGATTTTGAACTAGGCCGAAATGATGTGGAGCTCCCATACGCAGTAAAGATATAAAGAACAGTGAAAAATACACACTGTAGCTGCTATGCAAACAAGATGTCAAGTGTTATTTGTGGATTTTCTTACTAGAAAATGGTTGTGCAGATAATATGTCAACATTTGCATTAATGATAACACTATTAATAATGAAACTGTACAGACGAAGCTCTCCGCGTTGTGTTTCAGCGTGTATGTGTGTGTGGTTGGGGGAGGTGTATTATACCTCTAAAAACAAAAGCGTCGATGTTATAAACATATCACAGGCGTGGTATTCATTGTGAGCTAGCAAATACTACCCTTCCTTCCTATGGTCTCTTTCTAGGCCATATTCATTCAGACTCACACAGAGAACAAGGTTTGGGGTTTTGTTTTTTGGTTTTTTTTAAGGTTATATGAGATTGAAGTGACACCTGTACTGCCTTTGAGTAGATTCAGAAATTCTAAACTCTTTTCAGCTGCTCCCCATTAAGACCAGTCAGCAGGCTCACGCTGCTTCACTTCCCTTGAAAGGCTCTGTAGAGGACAGCCTTTTCCTCAGACTTGGTTTTATCGTTACTACTTTACTCTTTAGCACCTAACCAACAGTTCAGATAATAATATTAGCTAGAATGTATGGAGGGCTTCTATTTCGATGCAAGTATTTTTATATCTGTTATTATTAAGTCATGAAAACTTAGGTCTTAAAAGGAATTCGATGAGTTCTCTGTCTCATTTCTCATCTAGAGGTGTATTCTCATCCTAAAGAGCTAAAAATAGATTTTGCCTGAGAAATAAATGTGACAGACCATCCCCAAAGGCCCCTTTATCACTACGATTTTTTAAATTCTATGATTCGTTTTACATATACTTCCAAACAAGATATCTCCAAAAAGATCTTCGAGAAACCCACTAAGGTAGTTTAAAAGATTGCACTAACATAAAGTTCTTCCAATCTATGATCTATGCCTAGTCCAGAATTAAATAAATGTATTTAATCACTATATTAGTTGCAAAGCTAAGTGTGGATAACTAGAATACATCAGACTAAATGTAGAAACGTGAGCCTACAACCTGATCTTTACCTTGTCTTCAAAGCCGTGTACTTACTTTCCATCTTTTCAGCTTGACTGTGACCCAAAGAGGTCAGAAGAGCAGGGCAGGTTTTTCTAGGCCGGGCTTTTTATTTCTGCTGAGAGTCCGTATTTTTATTCGTGTCATAGGTATTCGGTGTCCCAGCAGATTACATCCTTCATGCAATACCCAAGCACTGCCACTTCCTTTGCAAAATTCCTTGGCAGGAAACACCAACGAATGCTAGCCACGTCCCAGGAATATTGCATATTGGACTCTGTGAAAGATTTTACACAATATCCCTTAATTGTGCTTAAAGAAATGGTGATATCGGGAAAATCACAAAATATGAATGAAATTTAAAGCTTAGGATAATTTACTACCCAAGTTTGCATCTATATGACAATACTCTTGGTGAGGAAATTACCACTGCGTTTTTAAAATGACATCAACTGTTATCTCTCTGGAAGATATTCTTTGCCTGGGAGGCAGAAAGATGAATGGCTAGTAATATTCTTTCTTATTAACCTGTTTCACAACACGGAATTATCTTTTTATCAGCGATCTATGTATTATACAGGATTCTACCCTAATGCAAGAAACGCTTAGTGTTTCAAGGTGACTAGAGATAAAGAGAAGAAAAAATATTGCATAAAGTTGATTTATTACCAGGAAACCCTACAATATTTAGACAACTAAAACAAACCTCCGAAGCGATCCATTTGTGACATGGGCTAACAGAAAGGTAAGAAATTTACACCAGAAGTGAATTTTCAGCATGAGCTATGACCTCTGAAGAAATGATATTCGTAAAGTAAATGGTAATAGAGCTTCCTGCATGGCAGCTGAAACACACTGCTAGGAAAACACAGAATAACAAGCATCTTTTGGCGACTTCAATTTAGTTTTAATTACTGAAGAAACAGCCTTCTCATGCTTCTCTAGTCCTGCCTCTGTCAACACTCCATTTGGAACCTAGCTTCTCGGAAGCTTATGTGTTTGCAATATAAGTTGACTCTTGAGAGCTTTTGTTTTGTAAGATGTTTTTTTTAATCTCTATTTTCAGCTGGATATGTGTAATTCCTTCCTACCATTTCCCATTCACTCATTTATATTCTACCCAGACAGATATTGCTATGTTCAAAACTCCAGGGTCAAAAATTAGTTAGGAACATGACTGCCTATGGAGGCTCACATCTTCATCCTGAACAATCCACTGATAAAATTGGAATATCGGGCATCCAAGGAGTCTGCAGCCATTCCCTGCGCTTCCAACGTTTTCAGGTATATACTATTACCTTTATTGGTTAGTTTTTCTCCCCGAAAAGTTATTTTCCTCAAACATTTTCACCTTCCTCCACAGTTTTTTTCCCTCATAGCCTCTCTACCAGTGGTTTCCAAAGTATGGAACGCAGCTCACCAGGGTTTCTAAGTCTTTCTGAATATCTGCAAGGTCAAAGCTGTTTTCATAATACTAAGACATGATTAGCTGTTTTCATTGTGTCGATGGTTTGCATTGACAGTGCAAAAGCAATAGTGGATAAGACTTCTGTCACTTTAGCAAAATCAAGACAGTGACATCCAACTGTTTGATAGAGTCATTGTATTTTTCCACTGCCACGTAATCAGGTTTTTTTTAAATGCCAGTCTCACTGAGGAATGTCCTTTATGAAACAGTAAAAATTAACTTATAAAACTTGACACTTTAATACAATATTTAATACTCCAGATGATGAAATAAGAAGCAGATATGAAGCACTTTGGCCACATGTGGAAGTCTAAGCTTTGTGTCAAGGAGAAGCGCTTGTGCGACCATTTGAGTTGTGAGCTACACAGGGAACTTTGCGGAACACCATGTTTACTTGAAAGAATGACAGACTGTGATTACACTCGATCTTGCAATTCGAGGGATATTTGTCCAAGAAAAAAACAAAGTAAACGTATCACTTCATGAAAAGCAACTGACAATGTTTGTTGCCAATGATAAAATTAAAGATTTCATGTGAAAATTGGAATTTGGGAAAACTTGTATCCACAATGATGAGCTTGACAGCTTCTCAATACTTAAAGACTTTTGGATGAGGTTGGTGGTAATATTGATGAATGCAATTTTTATACTGTGTAATGAAATGTGTCAACATTTGGAAGATCTACATAACTCAGTGAACTTATATTTCCAAGTGACCGTTGCAAAATTTTATACAAATCATGGAAGATCAAAAAGATCCACTGGAAATGCAAAGAAAATCAATGGATTTTCATGTAACAGTATACAAAGTATCCATTTATGTAGTTTTAGGTTTAACATTTCAAGTAACCTTTAAGAAACAATTTGCCAAGTTTTGGTGTAGTATCACAGAAAAATGTCCCCAATGATCTTTAGAGACTATTAAAGTATGTCTACCTTTTCTACTGCATATCTTTGTGTGAACAGATTTTCTTCATATGCTTCATCCAAAATAACATACCCCGAAAGATTAAAAGCAGAAGCAGACTTGAAAATCCAGCTGCCTTCTATAGAGCTGGACATCAAAGAGACTTATAAAGATGTAAAATAATAGTATTGCTCATTTTCTTTATTGTTTTGGAAAAATGTATTATAACAGCATTTATGTTATCAGGTTTAGTCATTTTTAATTAATATACAATTTTTTTAATTTCTTAGTTTTAATTTCTAATATAAGAAGTATAGATCGATATAATTCACATAAACAAAAAACTTGGGCGCATCTTCCTCAATAATTTTTACAAGAGTAAAGAGGTCTTGAGACCAGAAAGTTTGAGAACGTTGATCTATACTTACTCACTATCATTACATACTGGTCGTCTTACTACTCAACCAACCTGCCTACTTTTAGACCAGAGGTTCCTAACCTGGGGTCTTGAGTGGTTTTGAGAGAGGTCATGGACATCTTTCACATAGTTGAATTTCACATAGTTGAATTTTTTTCCCCTGGGGCAAGGGTCATAGATTTTATAAGATTTTCTATAAGTCACCAGGCAGGAATTGCTGCTTTCAGTAAAACCAGGGAATGTGTCTTCTCTAAACTCTCCCAGATGCCAGGATGACCAGCATGGAAGTCACTGGGTCCCTGGCGTTGAGAAAGAGTGACCTAATTCGACCAATTGAACATTTAACTGAACTACTTATTCTTGCTCTGTGCACGATCCCATGCCAGGAGCTAGAAGGTAAGGAAAGAACAGAGTAAATAGGACAGAGGTATCTCTTTCCTTAGCTGTCTTTCATGCTCCTTCACTCTCATTCTTCAGGATGGATTAGATGCCCTTCTCACTGCTTCCCTAACTCCCTCTCTACGTGCCCATCTCTACGCTTCCCACAATGTAGTGTAATTTCACGCTTATCTCCCCTACTAGACTGTGAGTTCCTAAAGAGTAGGGGCTATGCTAAGTTTTCTCATCCACTAAGTCTGACACAGTGCCTGGGAGATATATATATAAAACAAATGCTCAGTTATTACCATTTTTAGTGCAGTGAGTTTACAGTCTGAAAGGAGGATGCAGAACGTAAGTAACTATCATAGTAATAGAAACAACAGACATAGCAGCTAAGAGCGCAGACTCTGGATTCAGACTTCTTGTATTCAAAGCCAAGGTTCTACCACCTAATCCTCTCTGTGGTTCAGTTTCCTCGTCTGTAAAATAGGAACAATAATAGCGTGTACCCTATAGCATTGTTATGAGGTAATTGTTATGAGATTAAATGAGGTAAGTCTTGTAAAATGCTTAGAACAGCGCCTGCACATAGGCGGGACTCTCCAGGTAAAGAGATTAAATTGTTCATATCTAGCTAACTATGGGGAAGCTCTAATGGAGGGCAGTATTTGAGCGAAGTGCATTTTATTCTAATATCACTTTAATTATCATTAACATCCTTACACTTGTTTGAGAATAAATTTATAGAAGTCGATATCAAAGTAGCAATCAGGTTCATCAACTTTTCATTTTATACCCAGTTAATCTCTGATAACTTTTCTGTTTGAGTGACATACTCTAGCATCATAAAGCATTGCGCAGTATTAAATGTTATGCACAAATAGGTACCTAATGGTGGGTTTAAGGATGTTTGCAGGAGTCCAAGTTCTTTCATTTTCCTGATTATAACTGCATTTGCATAATGTATGAATTCAAACATTATTGCTATTAAATAATGCATAAATATTCTCCCATGACGAAATATGCCTGTTTCTTCCTCATGAATTCTGTTGAGTGTTTCATTCAGTTGTTCTTCTATTTAAAATGTATTTAGAGATCTGCATACATCAGAACTCTGACTGGGAGAAACATTCTAGCCAGAAGAACAAACGTACTCAGAACTGTAAATGAAATATACATTATTAAATGGGCCAGATTTTCCCCCTCTTCAGGGTACATTGTCTTCAGAATCTAATGTTTAGTATTTTAGAAATGGCAAATACTTCCCTGATCACCTGATAATCAGAAGGGATTTGCATGTCTAACAAAACTTTCTTGGAAGGTCTCAGAAAGCAAAAGAGTTTTTTCCTTTGTTTTGTTTTATTTTTCCAAACTTAAATATAAATATGAACATGATCACATACTTTAGAGATTTTCTTGTATACTAGGAAATACTATCTAAATTATTAGAGGCAATGCTAATTGGTAGGAATTCCCACTTCAACTTTACAGCTTTAAAAATTCTATTTAATGTACTCTCAATGATTCTCTGATAGAAACCACAGCTGCTTCTTTGTTTTATATACTATATGTTTAAAACAAAATAAATGAGTATTTTTTTTCTAACTATATTGTCTCCTTTTCTATTCCAAATAGATGACTTGCCTTTTAAATTCCCTTTCACTTATAAAAGAGATGTAACCTAGGACTTAATTTAGAATCTAATGTAGTAGATTCTCTTGTCTTAGTCTATTTTCTATTTGCTGCTTATATGAAATAATCAAGTGACCAAACCAGACCACATTTTAAAAACTGTATTTTATTTTATAATTTGCCATTATGATGCCAAAAGATGTCTATCCTCATATTACGATTGCTGCAATATTACTCACAGACATGCAATCACATACACATATGAAGGGAGCTATTTTCTCTGTCAGATGGATTTTCTGTCACTTCCCTATTATATCCTCTACTTACTACTGCTGATAAAATGGTGTGATGCATTCAAATGTCTAATAAAAAAAAAAAAGAATGTGCTTTTAAAAGAACGCATTTTTAATTCTAAGTGTTTCATTATAAGCAAAAGAGCTCTGAAATGCATCACATGAACTTCAATGGCAAATATAAAAATACTTTTATTCTAAAATTGAATATACCTGTACAATAAACAAAATAAAATGAGCTGTGATACTGCATGTCAGTTTCACACATGGAGCTCCCAAACGAATGTTTGCTAAAGAAATCAATTTCTTATACCACAGGGCTATTCATTAAACCTTTTCCACTTTCCCAAGAAACATATGCAGTTGAGCCATCAAAATTATGACTGGTGCCAGATGCTTCAGTTTTAGAGAGTGCAAATTTTTAGCACAAAAACTTGAACCAAATTTGCTTCTTTTTCAACCTCTTTAATGAGCAATTCTGAAGTCCCATGGTACAATTGATTTTTTTTTAAATCAATAGGAAGCAGACCACTGGGTGTGGAGATCCAAGGACTGCGCATTGGAGAATCATTGCTACAGTTCGGAAGCATTAGGCTCTTACTCATTCTCTTCACGGTTCATGCCTATAGGATATAATATATAACTTACTTCAGTCTTAGAAAGTGAAGAGAGCTGCCCAAAGCAGCATCCCCTAACATTATATTATCTTCAGTGGGAAGAAAGTTTATAAGAACTTCAATCCAAATTCTGAATTTTTAAATCCAACTGCTGTTACTTTTTCCCAGTATTAGAGTGAGAAAGAAAAGACAAGAATGTGGGGTGAATGCTGTAGGCAGGAGAAGGAAATTTGAGAAGCCGCTCGGAGATGGGTAGCCACTCTTTGAGCTAAGTAGAGGGAAGGCGGCAGAGACTGGAGGACACGGTTCCCTCCCAGGTGCACACCAGCCTGGGCACCAGAAGGGCTGTAAACTCCACCCTCAACCCCAGAGGAAGAGCCGACCAGAGACTCACCACCCCCTCGACTCCACCTAACAAACCCAATCTTTACATTGTCAGAAGAATTCTGCTTTGGAACTTATTTTGACCAGTTAAGAACTTGATTCAACAAACCAAATGGCATCAGATTTTTGATAGCATGTTTGTTTGTATTGAAGCATATTAAGTAGCATAAATAGAGATGAAACTCAAATTGCATCTGCGAGAATGCTATGGCAACACTGGGGAATTTTGCTATTCTGGGTATTTCCAGCACCTTTAGACTGTTTTGTAGGTCTCCTCAAATCAGATGTCTTTTTCCTCACTTTGCACAGTCCTTCAACCATAAGAGCTTATTAGTAGAGAAAACCTTTTGAAAGACACTAAATTTTGTCAAGGTGCTAGAAAATCACACATTACATGGGGTCTATTGATTGCAAAATTACTCTGTGATGTCTGAATATTATGTCTGCCCCTAATATCCCAATCGCCTACACTGACAAGTAAGTATTCCTGTCTTGGGAAAATCAAAGCTCTGGTGACACTCGCACTCACCATGGCATTTCCCTGGAGTCCCGACTTCGGGTCCCATCACCAGCTCCTACTCATTTAAGCAGCTTCTCTAAGGCCGAGACAAAGGAATGTTTAATCAGAAAATGTATTAACTAATTGGTGAAGCCTATTATGAAAATCCCTCTAATTATTCCAAGGTGTCAAGAAAAAGGGCCCATCAAGAGGGTATCAATGTTACATCTGTGACAGCAAAAAACGGCATTTGGAGGTCCTCCTCTCCTGGGCCTTTTCTTTGATTTCTGCCTTTAATACTGATAAGAAGTGACAGTAGTTGGATAAAACAATCAAAACTTGAGTTGAAGAGCTTATAAACCTTCTGACACTTCAATAAACCAAAAGCCAATATGAAACTAGCAAAAACAGTTTTATTTTAACTCTGGCTAGCCACACACCACAGACATGACATCCATTTGCAGAGCTCCAAGCTATCTCCTTGATATAATATTTTACTAACTCTCATCTCACATCTTTTAAATAAGAAATAAATGCTAAATTCTACCAAGAGAAATGAAATCTTTTATAATCTTTTAGACAGTTGTTGTCATCCCTCAGGAGAGCTTTATGCCTGCTGCTAAATGTCTACAAATCAATATTTAATATTTTGAAACATGAAGTCTTAATTATCCATCTCCCCTTTAAGCGTGAAACCTTCACCGAGTGAAAATAAAACCATTTGTTGGCTGATGGATTGATTGCCACTTATTAGCACTTTTTTGATCTGTAGGTCAGATTACAGGGCTCCATTCCAAACACACACTATGCCTTATCATTTATGCTTGGATGTGTGAGTGTGCAGAGCAGAATATGTTAACTCAGGGCTGTCTGAAGGTCTTTTTAACTTCAGTTCATTGGACTAACACTGTCGAATTAAAAAAAAGAAACGATCTTCAAGTCATAACTATTATTTATACCTCAGACAGACTTTCTCTTCTTAGGTACAATGACAATGCACATTATAATGACTTATGTACAAATTGGAACATAAAAGAGAGTTGTGTATCGCACTCCCTACCAAGGAGGAAAGGGGAAATTGTCTGATTTGGGTCAATTACACCAAAATACCACAAAAGACCCAATTACAAAAAAAAGGAAAACAATCCATGGGTTTCTGTGGACCTTTAACCTGTCTATACTTGGTCAGAAGCTTAACCACAGCAAGAGAGCTGAACGCCGAGCAGAGAGGTCTTCTGCCTCTGGAGTAGAGATCACAAGCTGATTGGTGATAAGTAATAACCTAGGTTTTCTCAGATGTGTTCATCTTAAACATAGGAGGAGCCTCCTGAAATGGAACACACGGTGAAGTGGGAAAAAGATGTGTCTGTGCCAGAACCTATGAATGCGACCTTACTTGGAAAAAAAGAAAACTTTGCAGATATAATTAAATTGAGGATCTCGAGATGAGCTCATCCTGGATTATCTAGGTGGGCCCTAAATCCAACGTCAAGTGTTGTATTAGAAACACACTGAGAAGAGACACACAGGGGAAAGGAGAAGGCTATGTGAAGATGGAGGCAGAGACTGGAATTCTGCAGCCACAGCCATGGAATTGCAGGGGCCGCCAGTGGGAGAAGCAGAGATGAAGTCCCCTCGGAGCCTTGGGAAGGGACACAGCCCGGCTGACATCCTGATCTCAAACCCGTGGCCTTCAAAACTTTGACAGAATAAATTCCTATTGTTGTAAGTCACTGAATTTGTGGTGATTTGTTATGGAAGCTCCAGGAAACTAATACACATGACATGAACACAAGATGACTTAAAGGGCTGCTGGTGAATTATACAGGTACAGGGACAAATACATCATGGGAATTTGTCCTAAATCCAGCCAGAATGAGAGGTTCAGGAATGTTTAAAGGCCTTCGATTGACATCAGTTTATCTTGCTTTGTCTACCGTTAACACTTTTTGGTCATTTCTCTATTAAGTCCCCTATATGCCTAGAACTGTGGAATAGTGGGATTGTCTAGCTTCGGGTTTGCACATCAGCTCTGCCACTTAACTTAAACATCACTTAATAATGCTGAGCCTGCATTCTATTACTTAAAATGAGAAGATAATAAAGCCTCCTGATAGGTTTGTTGTGAGACTAGAGACATATTTGTAAAGTGTTTAATACGGTGCCTATAATACTGTTGGTGCCTAATCAAGAGTAGCAGTTATTACCTCACCAGGTATTGTGAGAATTAAATAACAACATATACACCTTCTGACACCAAGGAAGTATTTAATAAATGCTACTGTAGTTATTATCATTATATATTTTTGCTCCCTAGAGTTTCCATCATCGCAAATTGGCAAGCACAGGCTAAATGTGTTCCCTGGCTGCCCTCGCACTGGGGTTAACATCCCAAGCCTCTTACATACCCTCCAGCCCTGTGCAGTCTGATCTGCATAGCACCTGGCACACTGTTACATCCTGTGCCAAAGCCTGGGGCTTATCCTGAT
>NW_011889191.1:848246-857263 GCF_000151845.1 Pteropus vampyrus
CTTCTCTTCCATAATCACAAGGCCGCCCGAACAAGCCCTGTGCAGCCAGATGCCATTGTGGAAAAGAGCAGGAAGACAGACAAAATCTGAAATACTAAAGATTTGCCTAAAAGATTGAGTCAGATAAAAAAGACAATCTAAACTAGCCCTAATGGAGAAATGAAACTTCTGAATTTAGTAAAGATTTAACCCACAGAGACTGACTGTTAAATGACTGAGGTTGAGAAAGATTGGACAAGTGGTAGAAAAAGAAGCTACTTTTTCTGCACATCAGAACCGTGGTCTGTATTAAATGTGGACATTGTTCCAACTATAAACTCTGGGAGAACAGGGAGCTTGTCTATTAGGTGTATCTAGTACAAAGTTGGTGCTAACAAGTGTTTTTCAAATGAATGTTATCAAGCTTGCAGCAACTTCTATGCTAAATTACATCCCTCTTCGTCGTGAAAACAAGACTTAAAACTTGCTTCCACTAATGGCATTTTGCACAGTTATTCAGCTCCCACTATTCCAAATAATTCCATTAAGCAAATCTCCAACCTTTCAAAACGGTGGTGAAAGTGAACTAAGCTCCACATCCAAATTTATCCAACCACTAAATCTGATGCCATCTCCAGTTCAGGACCCTATAACGGGTACCACATTAATTCCAACTCTGTCCATCTCTCTTGGCTTTTTCCTACCTCGTTCTCTCTTCTATAATTCCAAATGAAGACATATCGGCCTCCATTAAGCATTTCCTTTCACTGACTCCCTCACTCTAGTCTCTACCTTGGCTCAAGCCATTTTTCCTACCCAATTGTCTTGTTCCCGCCATCCATGTACATCAATGTCCAGATCAAGTAATCCCTGATACCTCTATTCATATGAGTCTCCTTTACAGTTTACAGTTCTTTACATTCTAGTACTTCATAATTTAACATTTAGTCTTATCTATATATGACACATGCATAATACTAATTCAAGACCTGCTGCTAGTATAATTCTATAGATGGATAGATACATACATACATATTTTATACACACACACACACACACACACACACACACATGTACATACACTTGCGAGTGCAGTTTGTCCTAGTAATCAGATGTACTCTCCTTAGACATAGTCCATACCTTTAAAGTGCATTAATTTTGTACTCCATAGTTTATAATATAGTAGGCCCTCAATAAATGCTTTTTGACTGATCCTAGATCAGACACGAGTTTATTGTCTAGCAAACATACCAACAGTAACAGTTGAATTGTATTTGCTTAATTTTTTAACTCACTTTTCCATCTTTGGTATTTTACGAGTTATTTTGATTTAGCAAGTGGGAGACTTTTCCAGCACCAGCCCATCTGCTCCTCCTCCTGATTTTGAAGTGGTCGGCAAGCTAAATTGGTAACATCTTTCATCCCGTGGCAACGCCCCATGTTGTCACAGGCATGCAATTCTGATTTCATCGCCCTATTGAGCCAAAGGCAAAGAGAGGCAACAAGAGATAAATCCCTTCAAAAACTCAATAAGTTTAATAATAGCTAACAGACACAGAATACTGCCCACCATAGAAATGCTTAATTGCTCTTTGTCATTAAGTTAGCTCTAATGATAAAGGCTCTTTGTGAAGGTTCCTTCCCCTTTGGTATTAGACTGTGAAGGATTGGACTGGAAAGAGCTTTGGATATACACCTCCCCACCCCTCACACAGAATCAGCTACTCTGCACTGGTAGTAATATAAACAGGGAGGAAGACAGTCTACTTAGAGGTAGACTTCTTAAGGGAAGGCATCTTCACAGTCATTCTAGATAATATGCCACAGTGTTTTAAAAATCTTCATCTGAGCCAATACTACCCTATGTCTTCCAGATCACTCCTGTTTTACTTTAAATGGAACTAATCTCAGCCCTCTGTGGAGACCAAAACAAATTAATTCTAGGTGTGGACCTAAAAGTAATAGAAGCCCATTGCTTCTCTAAAGGATGTTAAATTATGCTTACATTCTATTTACAATATTCAAGGGAAATAGCCAAGTGAATTTATAGAAAGGTTTCATTTGTGCTGTGGTCATTATAGTAGATTTTTTAAAAGCTCTTTTCCCACGAAAGAAATCCACTAACTGAATATAAGGATTGCAAATGATTTCCACCAAGTTGAAATGTAGGAAAAGTATTAGAGAAATTTAAAGTAAAATACACTAGTGTAAACATAAAATGCAAAAGCCACATTTATGCTTAGTCACTAATCCACTTCCACTAACTTTCTCTTCATTATTTTCCTTTAGAAATTCAAAGGTCATACCTACACAGCACTATGTCTATGAATTACGAGAAAACCGAGACAAATAGGTGGGACAGAGACCAGCCCTAGGCAAAACCATAAAACTATAAAATGTTGTTTCAGGTATCCCTCTTTTCTTCCTCCCCATAACCTCAATCTTTCAATTCAGTATCCCCTCTACTCCTTTTGAAGGAGTTCTCACATGAACTCAGCAGACTATTCAAATACACCCCGAATGGCAAGATTCTCTTTTTATGAATATGGGATAGGAGACTTCTTGTGTAAAATGGTACAATTCTTCATGATTAGAGAAAAACATTTGCTTCCCTGGACATGGACAAGAAAGCTAATTGCTCCAGGGGTTATTTGCATTCCTGTGTCACTGTCATCATCCTCACCTCAATTGATATTTGCACCGTCCATTGGCCTGCAGACATCACTGCCATCAGCTCTACAGTTTCCTGAGCCCCAGTCGCATAACTTCTTAAATAAAATTCAGTTCTGCTTTAATCAGTAGCGAAAGTTTGGGCTCCACAATTATTTTAAGGCCATTTTCCTACCAAATATGCATTATAGGTTCATCTGAATCTTGCTGCGCAAACAGCTCACAAATGAACATGAACTTGCTTATATGTCAAGGGTTTGGTAGAATTTCAGATATGAAAAATGGGCTGGGAAAATAACAGTGGTCCTGTACTCAGAAAGCAGTAATGTCATGCCACAGCTGATTCTTTTTCTACAGGTCAAATCGTTAACAATTACCAGTTAATGATCATTAACAACGAAATACTGCTCTTCACTAGGCTTGAGTTTTTTACACGGACATCCTCAGAAAATCAAATTCTGAGTAATGTTATTCAATGTTTATAGGTAACTTCCTATTATCTTCCCTCCACATTTTCTTCTTCCTGACACCCAAGTGATCTTGATTTTCCTACAAAACATACAAGCATGCCACTGTCACATTTCAAACCCTTTGGACTCTCTCTACAACCTTTAGAATATAATCTGATTCTTTTAGAAAATCACACCAAGATCTTCCCCATGAGAGCCCGACTCTCATTTCATACTCATCCCTCTATTTCTCATAACTTGATACATAACTTGACCATGTCCTCCCACCGGACTGAACTCCTTGAGGGCAAGGGTCAGTTCTTCTTCATCTTTATATGTCCCTCTTGTCTACCACCTGGCCAGATACATGATAGAATGTCAATAAATATTTATGTAAAAAAACAAATGATGAAAAAAACAAATGCCTCCCTTTAAAGTTGTTGGAAGTATGTCAGAGGGAAACATTTTCAACTACTACACGTTACTTTATTTTGACTACAACATGAGCTTCAGAATTTTTCCCAGGCAGTTGTATGGCATAATAAAGCAAGATCAAGTAGATTGTTGTCTATGCGACCAATCCCTCTTCTGAGCAAGATAGTCATGCTTGCATGGGATATGCTGCTGTGATAAATAATCCACAAACTTTAAACTTCAAAAAAGAAATGAATCCAAAATCTATCACCCAAAGCCTCAAATAATACACCCACTTCTGATACACAAAGTCAACTTAACAGGAAGAATGTGTCATTTAGCAATCAGAAAATATGTTTCAAATATAGTCAAAACAAAGGGTAGACACTCATTGTAGTAAGAATAGAAATGAATAATGGTTGGTTAACCTGTGGATGTTTAATTCCTGTTTCGTTTCCGTTCTCATTACAAAGGCTCCTATTGTCAGAGACATAATGTAATTCCTACCAGAGGACTTGAGAAATCGGATTTAAAACAGGCCAGGGATTTAGTTATTCAGATCAGATTTGCCAAAATGTCCAAAAAATTAATCAGTTCATCCTGCACTATAAGAAGAACACAAGGACTAACTCATGAATTATGGAGCAGTTGGTCTGACTCTCAAACCTGAAAGTTTCTGGGGCAATTCATTAAGAAAAAATCAATTTGTAAAATCCTGGAGGTTATTAAGTTGTTTAAAAGCAGCCCACAAAATTTGTCATGTCAAACCAATTCCATTTTCTTTTTCAGCCAGGAGGAGATGAGAGGTGGCACGAAAGATATGAAGGAGATGGTTTACTCTGTTCTTAATAAGGCTTTTGGTAAATCAACATATTGACCATCAATTACTATGTTGTTGGGTTAAGTTTAGGGACAACCAAAACACAGAAAGTGATGCAGTAACAAAATAAGAGAATCAGTCTTTACCCAATATTTATTGAGTTTCTGGAGTGTGTAAGGCACCCTGCTAGGCCATGGCGAGGGTTGTGAGGAAGGCCAAAGAAAATCAAACAGCTGCTCTACAGTCAAGATTAGAGTATGGTGTGAAAGGAAGTCACCATCACGATCTTTAACACTAGATATGAAGCACTGGCGATGTTTAGGAATTATGAAACATGAGCCCTAGAACCAGACTGTCTAAGTTTGAATCCTGGATCTGTTATTTACTAAGAGCATGAAATTGAGAAAATCATGTAATTGTTATGCCTTAATTTCCTCAACTGTAAAATAGTGGTGACTATAGGGCTATATACAGCATAGGATTTTGGTTAGTACTGAATGAGTTAGACACGTAAAGTACTTAGAACAGCGTGGGAAGTTCGAGGAGAGAGACGTTACTTCTCATGGTGGATAGGTTTGAAAGGGAGGAGGACAAGAGGGCAGAGGTGAGCAAAGGGAATCAGAAAGATACAGCATTTAAACAGACCCTAATAGGTAGAACTTGACCACACGGAGACTGAAATAGACAGAAGAGGCTATAGTTTATATGGGAAACATTACATAGTTCTGTAATAACTAATACACTAACCACGTAGGGAAGAGTAGATAGTCCAATTTTATCCTAGCAAAGTATGCATAAAAGGCAGAAATGGGAGAAAAGATTGGGACTAATTTACATTGACATTATTAGGGCCAGGAAATCAGATAAAATTGTAAAGAGAAAGATTGTAGAGAAAAGGGAAGGGGTACATCGAGCAGCTCAAAAAAATGAATATCAAGAAAAACTTACACGTACAAGACAGAAAGATGGAAATTAGAACAGGAAGGTTTCTTTCTACTTAAATTTTATACTAATTCATTTTCCTTTAATTATATGTCTGGTCTCCTTGAAAAAAAAGATAACAGATATCCATTCAAACTAGAATAAGCTGGAAAAGAGAACTGATTCGAAGAAAACGGTTGTGTTCCAACGAATTCAAGGGCAAGAAGTCCTGAAAGCTGCATGAGAGGGGAGAAAGCTATCAGGAGCAGGGTGCGCAATACTCCTTCCGTGATGCACTCTCCACTCTGTCTCATTCTCAGAGATACATCGCCATCTCCAGAGAAAGCAAATGTGGGCCTGGGCTTGGTGGACACCCCCGGGATCCTGTAATGCCTTTTCCCCTGCTCTCTCCTACCCCATAGACCAGCACCTCATCAAAGCTGGACAGTAGGAGTCCATGAGTTGTTGCTGGGTGGGATTGTGGCAAGATATGACTCCTACTTGTCTAGACACTTCTGCTGTACCTAGAAATGAAATTGGCACAAATTGCCTACTCAGAAAATATTGAGAGACTTACTATTTATATGGGAGCCTCAGTTTATGCTAATTCCTAATGTTATCTTTAAATGAGATCCTTTTTTTCCTTCAATGTGAGGAATGCACACATCTCAAGAGGTTTTTTACTTGATTTTGAGAGAAACCAGTGCCTGGGTTATAAATCAGAGACAGCCTAGTTTCTTTGATAATTGTATCCCAGCGACAGATGTATATTTTAAGCTACCTTTCCCCAGTCCTCTCCTCAAACGTATAATGTTTTAGTCTTTTATTCTTTTTCCATATTAGATGCTACCAAGAAAACCTTCTCCACCCTGTCACAGATTGTGTTCAGATCTCAGAGAAAAAGCAGCCCTCTCCACTAGCATGTCACCTCTACAGCCACAGAACACATATTCCCCACCCTACCTGAGGAACTCACTGAAGAAATACAAAGTAGTGACTGCCATGACACTCAGATATCAGCAGGCACTGTCCCCACACCCAGTCATGCTCCTGCAAGGATCTGCATGAGCAGAATCCCTTTCCACAAGCCGACCTCACCTACGCTGTGCAACACAAGCAGCTAATATTTAAATGCACCTGATTTTCCTGCACGTAAGGAATGAGTCTGTATCACTGAACTTCGAAAGCAACATGAACGGCAAATTATTACAAAACGATGAAGTTCCACCACCACGCTAGTTCTTTATACGAACGTTTAAGCTGCATTACGTATGAAGTCTAAATGATCTCCATTCCTGTGGGTTTTGCCCCCTCAAGGTACTCTACCTGAACTACCTCCAAATCCAGGCTGAGCTGGAACCCCACCTAGAGTCATATCCTTCCTTGATTCCTTTCTCTCCAACTTCAAATCCCAGGGGAGAGGCATATGCTGATGTGAGATATTGCTTCAGTGAACAGAAAACTAATCTGGAATTTTTCTGAGCTTTGTCCTGCCCTTTGCAATAATCAGACTTTCTGTTGACAGTTCCTTCTTCAATACTCCACAGCTAGTGAGACTCCTTATTCTATGTACTTTGCTGTCTAGAGCCCTATTAACCTCAGATTTATTAGCTTTTTTGTCAACCACTTACACTGCCAGCCTCCCAAGAGGAGAACACATCACAAAGCAAAGAAACTCTATGAGACACATACATAGAAAAATATCTCAAATAGCAAACATTTACTGAAAGCAGAAAGTCAGATGATAGCACTTGAATAACCCTTCTCCCCTACAAGCACATTCTATAGATACACGCATGGAAGTTGTGCAAATAAATCTCATTATTATACTGCTGAAGTGCAGAATTATTGTCTCTCTGAGAGTCCTGAGATGAAGTTGGAAATCTTCACAAATTTACTGGGCTGGCTCCAGACACACGCTAGAGTGCACTCATCAAAATGAATGCATTTTAGAGCAAGTCCAAAATAGATTATTTCAAAAATCTAAGACTTTGCCTTGGAGGGGCTTTTTTTTTTTTTCTCCCCTTCTCTTCCCTTTTTCTGGCTTCCAAGGGGGAAGAATAGAAGACAATAATTAGTAAAAGAAGGAAAAAAAGAGGTAATTTGATTTAAGTTACTGAGCCAGAGAGCCAGCAGAGGTTACTGACAGCTTGGGATCAGAAACAGAAATTAGAGCAAATATATCTATAGAAAATGTCTGAAAAGTCCATTCAGCTCCAAATACAATGGTTTTGAGATCTCTAATGCAACCTGTTTTGGCTGACCAGGCGCCTCTTTGGTTAGTTCCACAGACACTTCCCTCAAGGTTTTTCTTCATTAAGTGTTATGCTTCTAAATTATTCCTCTTTAATATATCAACCTGATATATGTGGCTCAGATTAATCATAAGATCAACCAAAAGGGACATAAGTAAACATGACTTGCCATTGGATTCATTTTTTAATCCAGGTCACATAAAGTGTTACTCAGAACTAAAATTCCTTGAGTGCTTACTAAGTGCCTGGCATTGTCTGATTTCATTTAACTTACCTCTCTAAATTTTATTTAACTCTCAGCAATCCCATATGATAGACGATATTATTGGCCTCATTTTACAAATGAAGACAGAGAATAATGACCAAGGTCACACAGTAAGTGATAGAGGCAGAACAGGAAAATGGGAAGTCTGGCTTCAGAGTTTGGGCTCTTATCCATTGCCATCACCTTCCTAAAATATTACTTATACTAAAAAGTATGCTAGCTATTGTAACATATGCCATAAAAATTAAATTTTCAGAGTTACTATTCATCTTCTGTGAATTTGTAGGGCAAAATATAGTTATTTGACTACAAGTTATTTGTCTATATACTTGTTTTTTATGCTCTAGAGCTGCACTGTTCACTATGAAAGCTACTAGTAATACGTGGCTAACGAGAATTTGGGGTTGGGATTTTCTGATTAATTTTGAGCACCATTATTTTAGGAAAATATTTCCAAAGGAACTGTTGGAAAAGAAAGGCCCATGAGAATACGTTGCCTTGGTTGGATATTTCTACATATGTATGTTCTAAGATTTCATACATGTGTAATCCTAAGAGAAGAGAAAGCGAGAAGCAGAATGAAGGCAAACATAGGGAAAGAAGAGAAAAAGACAGCTCTGTCCTGGAAAAAAATTATCTAACCTATACAAGTAAATTATTTTTTTCCTATTGTCCAGGCACCCTAACAGATCTTTTTATGTTCTATCCTATCCTTTATGAAAGAGTGTAGCTTGAACAGCTTTGAAAAGTAATGGCTATAAATATTCTAGTCTATGCAGACCTATTTTTGAATACAAGAAACAAACTATATAAAACAGTACATGTAATTTGACCTCTGTAGTTCCATGATAGAAGCTATCTCTGCCTCAGTGGTTGCTAGGTAATAAGATTTTAGAATAATACATTTCCTACCTCCAAATCAATAATCGTGCAATGTTAATTTAGAACATGATCTCCATGGTCACCAACAATTACCATGAGAATTTGCTTTTCATGAAACAACATTTGCACAAAATTTGTCCCTGCCAACGTATTCCTGAGTACCTACTATATTTGACATTGGCAGCTGCACTACCACGGCTTGCTCTTTGCCTTTGAATCTATTGATTAAAATGCCATTCATTTTGTACAGATAAAAGAAATATGGCTAAGCTGGCTTCTGTTTATTAAGACGTGGCCAAGTACAAATTTCATTTAACTTTAAGAAGCCCTGATATCATTTTCCTTCCATTTTTGCTTCTCAC
>NW_011889191.1:857313-862397 GCF_000151845.1 Pteropus vampyrus
AGGTAATTTGATTTAAGTTACTGAGCCAGAGAGCCAGCAGAGGTTACTGACAGCTTGGGATCAGAAACAGAAATTAGAGCAAATATATCTATAGAAAATGTCTGAAAAGTCCATTCAGCTCCAAATACAATGGTTTTGAGATCTCTAATGCAACCTGTTTTGGCTGACCAGGCGCCTCTTTGGTTAGTTCCACAGACACTTCCCTCAAGGTTTTTCTTCATTAAGTGTTATGCTTCTAAATTATTCCTCTTTAATATATCAACCTGATATATGTGGCTCAGATTAATCATAAGATCAACCAAAAGGGACATAAGTAAACATGACTTGCCATTGGATTCATTTTTTAATCCAGGTCACATAAAGTGTTACTCAGAACTAAAATTCCTTGAGTGCTTACTAAGTGCCTGGCATTGTCTGATTTCATTTAACTTACCTCTCTAAATTTTATTTAACTCTCAGCAATCCCATATGATAGACGATATTATTGGCCTCATTTTACAAATGAAGACAGAGAATAATGACCAAGGTCACACAGTAAGTGATAGAGGCAGAACAGGAAAATGGGAAGTCTGGCTTCAGAGTTTGGGCTCTTATCCATTGCCATCACCTTCCTAAAATATTACTTATACTAAAAAGTATGCTAGCTATTGTAACATATGCCATAAAAATTAAATTTTCAGAGTTACTATTCATCTTCTGTGAATTTGTAGGGCAAAATATAGTTATTTGACTACAAGTTATTTGTCTATATACTTGTTTTTTATGCTCTAGAGCTGCACTGTTCACTATGAAAGCTACTAGTAATACGTGGCTAACGAGAATTTGGGGTTGGGATTTTCTGATTAATTTTGAGCACCATTATTTTAGGAAAATATTTCCAAAGGAACTGTTGGAAAAGAAAGGCCCATGAGAATACGTTGCCTTGGTTGGATATTTCTACATATGTATGTTCTAAGATTTCATACATGTGTAATCCTAAGAGAAGAGAAAGCGAGAAGCAGAATGAAGGCAAACATAGGGAAAGAAGAGAAAAAGACAGCTCTGTCCTGGAAAAAAATTATCTAACCTATACAAGTAAATTATTTTTTTCCTATTGTCCAGGCACCCTAACAGATCTTTTTATGTTCTATCCTATCCTTTATGAAAGAGTGTAGCTTGAACAGCTTTGAAAAGTAATGGCTATAAATATTCTAGTCTATGCAGACCTATTTTTGAATACAAGAAACAAACTATATAAAACAGTACATGTAATTTGACCTCTGTAGTTCCATGATAGAAGCTATCTCTGCCTCAGTGGTTGCTAGGTAATAAGATTTTAGAATAATACATTTCCTACCTCCAAATCAATAATCGTGCAATGTTAATTTAGAACATGATCTCCATGGTCACCAACAATTACCATGAGAATTTGCTTTTCATGAAACAACATTTGCACAAAATTTGTCCCTGCCAACGTATTCCTGAGTACCTACTATATTTGACATTGGCAGCTGCACTACCACGGCTTGCTCTTTGCCTTTGAATCTATTGATTAAAATGCCATTCATTTTGTACAGATAAAAGAAATATGGCTAAGCTGGCTTCTGTTTATTAAGACGTGGCCAAGTACAAATTTCATTTAACTTTAAGAAGCCCTGATATCATTTTCCTTCCATTTTTGCTTCTCACCAAAAGTATTTGAAATTCAGGGGAGAACTGCATGTAAACAATTCACCTGCAGTTTAGTGAAGAAAAAAAAAGCCTTCACCTTCTAGAAAATCCTCACTACTAATCTTTATATACACCACAAAATTCTCTAACTAAAAGCAAACTATCTCATAGATGTTCCTAAAAAGAAAACATTGACGCTGAATGAAGACGAAAACACTTGATGAGTCAAAGGAGAATGGGTCTACATAGAGCATCTCAGATCAACTGGCGACAGGCCACTTGTTTAAAAGTTTTTTTTTCATTTAAATGGAATTGCTTTACAAAAGAAAAAATGACAGAAGAAGAGAAATATTTGGGGGTTAGGGAAGATATATCAAAATGGATACTTATCTATATTAGTTTTTAAGGGCTGACATTAAAAATTACTATAAACTGGGTGGCTTAAAACGACAGAAATTTATTGTCTAAGAGTTCAGTTTGCTAGAAGTCTGAAATCAGGGTGCAAGCCACGCTCTCAGAGGGCCACGCTCTCTCTGAAGTCTCTAGGGGAGAATCCTTCCTTGTCTCATTCTAGCTTCTGATGGTTGCCAGAAGTCCTTGGTGTTCTGTGGTTTGTGGCAGCATAACTCCCATCCATGCCTCTGTCTTCACATGGCTGCCTTCTCTCTTTGTGTGTCTGTGTCCTAATTTTCCTCCTTTTGTAAAGACCCCAGTCATTGGATTAGAGTGCACCCTAATGCAATGTGACCTCATCTTGACTTAATTACATTTGAAAAGACTCTATTTTCAAATGAAGTCACACTCTGAGGTTTGGTAAAACAGTCTGAGGCGAACATAAATTTTAGGGGAACACAATTCAACCCACTACTGCTGGATAGGTGGAAGATTAGATTATGTGCTACATGAGATCAAGGACCGTATTGATTAATCTCTCTATCCTCAGCCTCTAGCATGAAGTACTGTGTAGATACTTCATAAATGTTTGGTTAATATGGAAGATAGGTGAATAAAAAACAAACTACATACTGACTCTAAGTGATAAAAAGCCAATAAATTGAATATGTAAAATAGAAGTAAATGGTACCTTTGTATTGCATTGTACTTTTTGCTGTTTATCTCTGTGTTTCTGTTTGGGAATAGTCCAATTAGAATTCGAGATTCCTATTTTAACCTGGATCAAAAAGCACCATCAGTCCCCTCAACCTCTCTTTGGACCTCTACTTCCACACCATGAGCTCTAAAATAAAACAACAATGTTAAAACACCAATGAAGGATTTTCTAGTTTAATTGAATTATTCTGGTCTTCTTTGAAGTACATGAAAATAAAATAGAGATTTTTAAACAGCATTTCCAATTAAGGAAAAAGACAGAACAGTAAGCTGTCTTCATTTTACGTCAGGCTTTCTCGGTTCTTTATATACTGGTTTTTGTTTTTTTTTTTCAGAAGTCTAGAAAAATATGTCAGAAGTCTTTTTTCTTGGAAATTCCTTGCTTTAGCAGAAATACGACAGATTATAAGGTAAGCTCTGCTACTTAAGAGAGAGAAAGACATCTCTCTTGTCTTTATTAAATGAAGGGGTGACTAGAGTTCTCATCTTTTTATGAGAACACTACTATCCTCTCATTTTCCAAAGGTGTTTAAGTTTAGCATCCTAAAAATGGGTCAAAACACTACAAAGAGAAAATGTTTGGAATCTTGGTGATATTGATTATTTACTCTGGTGAAAAACCTTGGAAATAAAGCATAACTTTAAAAGACAACCACGGAACAGTAACAAGGAAGACTTACAACCATTCCACCCTCTTAAACCCTTCCTTGCTCCTATTTTTTTCTTGTTCCAGGGCAGTTAAATGGCATGTTTACCCCAATATTAATGAATAGCCTCTGTCAGAAGTAATTATCTGAAATTATAACTGCTTATCTATCAAGGTCTAAATGCATACATCAGTTAATAACAATATGCTGTTATTTGAAGAACAGCAATTGGACTCACTCTCCATAAACATCTCCTCACCAATCTGATTACTGAAGTCTGAAATTTTACTTTTAAATCGCTAGATTTTGAGTCAGGGTTTTTCCTATTGTAGAAAATGCAAATGTTTTCAGAGAATGGACCACCTAAAAGATTTCATTCATAAACCTTTATTATGATCCAGAAATAGAGACTATTTTTACAAATTTTAAAATAATACAGCTCCAATTATTATGATTGGTTTTTAAATTCCTATACCTGGCGGAGCTAGAGAAAAACACAGAGCCATGCTGACAAGCGCATGAGCAATCCTACCACTTTTTCCTAGTGGACTCACTTTCTTACTCTCCTGGATGATATCTTCTTCTCTCTCCTCAAGCTCTTCCCATCTCCCCAATAACCACTCTCACCTGATGAGCTTACATTTTATTTCATTGATACTTTAGAAGTTCTCAGAAGCAATAGAAACATGTTCCCTCCACATCTACCGATCAGTTTGTATGTGGGCCACATCCTCTGCCTTCCTTCTTGTCACATTCCCTGATTCTATGTAAGGTCAGTGCTTCCCTGAACTGCATCCTCTACTCAAGAATACTGCTCCAGGATTTCCAGTCAAAGTGGCAGAGTAGGGGGATGCTGTGCTTGTCTCCTCTCACGACCCCATCAATATTACAACTAAATTTGAGAACAACCATCATTGGGAGTCTCCTGAAGTCTAGCTGAACAGAAGGCCTACAATTGGGGACACACAGAAGAGGCCACCTCAAGACCTGTAGTAGGGGGCAGAGACGTGAAACAGGCCAGTCCCATACCTGCATGTAGTGGTTAAAAATAGGGAGAGAAATCTCAGCTGTGGCAGTCCCCCAGAAAAAGTGAAGGGTCCCAGCCCCAGACCAGGCACCCCAGCCCAGGCTCCAGTGACAGAAAGAGAAGTCCCCACAACTTCTGGCTGTGAAAACCAGCAGAGATTGTAGCTGGGCGAGACAGAGGGCTGCAGGAGTCTCAGGCATTCCTTTTAAAGGACCCACTCTCAGATCAGACTTATTCGCTGACGAACTCACTCACTCTGACCTCAAGTGCTGGGGCAGCAGCTTGAAAGATGCCAGGATCATATAGGGTGGAACTGAATTGTCTGGCTTCAGATTGAGGGCTAGAGGGGCAGCTTTCTCCCAGACAGAAGGGCAGAGGCTATTGTTTGTTGAGCCCTCTCCCCAGCCCCCTGTGAAGACCCAGGCAGCCACCATATCTGAGTCTCCATCAACCTGGCTAACACTGGTCACCCCACCCTGGTAATTCCCCTAGACCCTGCCCCACCCAACTCATGGGCCCACCCAAGCCACTTCCAGTAGCCTTTCCACACAAACGATTTATCTTGGCTCATGCTGCAGACTTTCCTAAAATCTCTCAAAGATCTGCAAAACCCAAAAAGTAGCATCTGGCCTCGGTGCGCCTATACTTCT
>NW_011889191.1:863631-864250 GCF_000151845.1 Pteropus vampyrus
CTACAAGGAATCACCCATAAGACTGGCAGCTGATTTCTCCACAGTAACTTTGCAGGCCAGAAGAGATTGGCATGAAATATTCAAAGTGATGAAAAGCAAGGACCTACAACCAAGATTACTACCCAGCAAAGATATCATTTAGAATAGAAGGACAGATAAAGAGCTTCCCAGACAAATATCTAAAGGAGTTCATCACCACCAAACCACTATTACAAGAAATGTTAGAGGGACTTCTTTAAAAAGAAAAAATAAATTAAAAAATATGGAATATAAATATAAAAAGGCAATGACTATATATCTTCAACAATTATTTTGAATGTAAATGGATTTGGTGTTCCAATCAAAAGGTAAGGTGGCTGAATGGATAAGAAACAAGATCCTTACATTTGCTGCCTACAAGAGACTCACATCAGATCGAAAGTCATACAGACTGAAAGTAAAGAGATGGAAAAACATAATTCATGAAAATGAAAACAAAAAACCTGGGGCAGCAGTACTTATACCAGACAAAATAGACTTTAAAAGAAAGGCTAGAGAGACAAAGAGACAAAGAAGGACCCTGTGATCCCATTCTGAGTATTTATCTAAAGAAACCTAAAACACTACTTTGAAAGGTCAT
>NW_011889191.1:864300-887196 GCF_000151845.1 Pteropus vampyrus
GAAAGGCTAGAGAGACAAAGAGACAAAGAAGGACCCTGTGATCCCATTCTGAGTATTTATCTAAAGAAACCTAAAACACTACTTTGAAAGGTCATGTGAATCCGTATGTTCAATGCAGCATTATTTACAATAGCTAAGATATGGAGGCAACCTGGTTTTCCAACAGTGGATAAATAGATAAAGAAGAGGCGAGATATATATATATATATATACAATGGAATCTTGCCATCTGCAACAACATAGATGGACCTAGAGGTTATTGTGATGAGTGGAGTAAGTCAGACAAAGACAAATGCCATATGATTCCACTTACGTGTGGAATCTAAAGAACAAAATAAATAAAACAGAAACCAACTCGTAGATACAGAGAACATCTTGGTGGTTGCCAGATGGGAGGGTAGTTGGAGGGGGGATTGGTGAAAATAGGAGAGGTATTAAGAACTACAAATTGATAGTTAAAAAATAGTCATAGGAATATAAAGTATAACATATGGAATACAGTCAATAATATCATAATAACTATATATGTTGTCAGATGGGTACAAGATTTATCAGGGTGAGCACTTTATAAGTTGTAGAAATGCCTAATCACTATGTTGTACACCCGAAACTAATATATTATTGTATGCCAACTGTAATTGAGAAATAAATAAGAATATTGCTCCAGTAATTTTCACGTTTTCTGCATCATCAGTTTCTCCTATTAGTTCTTTCCTATCAGCCTGCAAATATACTATGATTTATTCCATTTAAAGCAAAACCTTCTTTGACCCATGATCTCCTTCACTATTGCTCCATTTTACTGCCCCTCTTTATAGATATTCTTAAAGTGGGTCTATACTTGCTGTCTCTACTTCTTTTCCTCCATCACTCTTGAACTCAATCCAAATCAGTTTTGTTTTTATGTCACTAAAAATATTCTTTTCAAGGTCATCATAGACTTCTCTATATTGTGAAATCTGACGATCGATTTTCAGTCCTCTATTTTTCCCCCTACCAGATGCATTTCACTTTCTCCTTCTGGAAGAACATTCTTTACTTGACTCCCAAGTTGTTATTCTCTTTTGATTCTCTTTCTATCCAACTAGCACCTCCTCAGTCTCTTTTACTGATTTCTCCCTCTTTCTCCAACTTTTAAATACCAGGCACACCAGGAACCATACTTATGATGACACCCACCTCATATTTCAAAGCTTCAAAGTCCAAACTTTCATATGCCACTGTCTATTTGACATTGCTAGTTGAGTCCCAAAAGGCATTTCGATTATTAAAATGTCCAAAGCCACACTCCTTATTTTCTTCTTTAAACCTACTCTATCCCTAAATTCATTCATCTAGGTAAATATCAGTTCCAATTCTTTCAGTTGCTCAGATTAAAACCATTGGTGTTATCTTTGACTCCTTCCTTCGCCTCATGCCGCACTCCCCCTTCATCAGCAATCTTCACATATTTACCTTCAACCTTGCTCCTTTTCCACCTCTGCTGCTACCAATATCCCTCATGATTTTGTAGCCTCCTAACAGTTCTCTTTCCCCTCATTTCTTGCCTTTCCCCCCACCCCTCCCTTCTGCAGCCAGAGTGATCTCCTCTAAATTAAAGTCAGATTTCATTTCTCTTTTTCAAAAACCCTGCAGATCCTTATCTCACTCAGAATAAAAACCAAATGTCTCAAATATTAGACTATAGTCTGGTCCCCACCACTTCTCCGAACTAATTTCCTATTTCTCTTCAATTTTCCCCCTCTGCTCCCTTCACTTAGAATAATTTCTTTTCAGCAATCCCACTTCTGCGTATATATCCAAAGGAAATGAAAACAGAATAGTGAAGGGATATCTCCACTCCCAAGTTTATTGCAGCATTATTCACAACAGCCAAGATATGGAAACAACCTAAATGTCCATCAATGGATGAATGGATAAAGACTACCCACACACTGGAATATTATACAACCATGAGAAAGAAGAATACCCTGCTATTTGCGACAACACGAATGGATCATGAGGTCATTACACTAAATGAAATAAGTCAAACAGACTTATTTCATTACACTAAATGAAATAAGTCAGACAGAGAGAGACAAATACTCTGTGATCTCGCTTATATGTGGAATCTTCAAAAGCTGAACTCATAGAAACAGACTGGGATGGTGATTACCAGGGCCTGGGGCAGGGAGGGATGTGAAAGGAATGGGGAGATGCTGGTTGAAGGGTACAAACTTCCAGTTATAAGATGAATAAGTTCTGGGGAGCTTATGTACAGCACTGTGATTATAGTTAATAAGACTGTATTATATAGTTGAAAGTTGCTAAGAGAGTAGATCTCAAACGTTCTCACTATAAAAATGAAATGGTAAATATGTGACATGATGTAGGTATTAGCTAATGCTATAGTGGTGATCATTTTGCAATACCTAAGTATATATCAAATAACTACACTGTATACCTTAAGCTTACACAATGTTATATATCAATTATATCTCACTAAAGCTGGAAAAAATAAAATTTCTTCGCTCTTCTTCCAATATGCCAAGCATATATCCTCCTCAGGGACTTTGGACTTGCTATTCGCTCTGTCTGAAACACTCATTTGCATGGCTGTCTTTTAATTCTTTCAGGTCTCTGTTCACATGTACCTTATTAGAGTGGTCCTTGGCCATCCCATAGAAAATAGCTACCGCCACCCTGCCCTGCTCTTTCAGACTTCCCAGTACTTATCATTGCTAAATATTATATGTTTGCTTGCTAATTTGTCCATTATCTCTCTCTTCTTCCAGAAATTGATGGCTAAGCTCCTTATACAGGGCTTCTTGACTGTTTTATTTATTACTGTAGGCCTAGAACCTAGAACAGTACCTGACATATAGCAAGTGTTCAATGTTTTTTCGAAAAATAAATGCCTACTTTTTTACCAAATTCACTCTCCTAACAATGTCTGCCTTCTTCTTATTTTCCTCTTACTGATGAGGTAAACCTGCTCAAGGATGTGCCATCTGCAAATGGTACTCAGAATTCTCTCGTAGTCAGAGTTCCTTGAAAATTAAACTATAAGGTAGCAGAGAGTTGTGGGAAATGTTAATGCATTTGTGTTAGATTAAAATTATAAGTTTTACTAGGCCTATACAACACAATTTATTTTAGAAAAAAAAAACATTTGTGAAACAAGAAAGGATAAAAAGAAAAAGAAAACAAGAAAAGTGAGGCAGAAGGAGGATTAATTAACTACCAGTCTTACCTAGTTACTGCATAGGTGATCGATGAGTGTCATATATGTGTGAAAGCATTGTAAAGTGCACAGTAATATGCAAATCCAGTTGTTTAATTACAATCAGATTTTCTAGTTTCTTCATTGTTAATTTTGTTACCTATTTATTTTAGAAGGCTTTCTATGACATTCTGGTAACATTTCTATCTAAGTAAATGTAGAAATTGCATTCTAAACCTCACTGAATCTTCCTTTCTTTGAAAAGAGAAAGAACAAGGTAGTAAGCAGGGTAACGTTCCCCAAAAGCACCCAAGTCCTGAACTCTGTCACCTGTGAATATGTTAAATTACAGAGAGATAATTAAAGTTGCAGATGGATTAATATTGCTAACCAGCAGAGCTTTAAAATGAGAGCCTTCTGGCTTATACAGGTGCTCAATGTAATCACAAGCGTTCTTGGTAGGGGTCTTTGGAGAGACCCACTAGAGAGCAGCACAGGCATGAATGGCACAGGCTACACGATGGAAGGGGCAGGAAACAACAGATGTGGACAGATCAAAGCTGGAAACAGGAAGAAGTAGATTTTCACCTGGAGCCTCCAGGAGAAATACAACAATGCCGACGCCTTAATTTTAGCCCAATGATACTCACATTGGACTTCTGAACTCTAGAACAGTAAGATAAAAATATGTGTTCTTTTGTGGTAATTTGTTATTGGAACAGTAGATAACTAACACAAATGGCTTTGCAGCTGTGAGCATGGGCTCCAGTGTCAGAGACCTGAGTCTCAACTATAGATGCACCTACTTCTCCAAACCTTGGTTCCTCATGAGTAAAATGAAGGTAACAACAGTGTTTTCTCCACAGAAATATAGTGAGAATGGAATAAAACAGTTTATGTGAAGACTTAAAACAGGGTGTGCAACATAATAAGTTCTCAATAATCATTAGCTATTAGCTGTTAACTGATAATTTTTCTATGAATTTTAAATATGGACATATTTGTAGAAGCCAAAGGACTAGTGAAGTAAGCTGCGTGTGTGTTGGAGTGAAAATAGAATTTGGAGTCAGGAGAACGGACGAGCTTCGGGTTCTCCTCGCAGTGTAATCTTGGGCAAGTCATTTAACTTCCTTCATCTGGACACTAAGATGATCACTGTTGCCCAGTATATACCAATTTAGACACTCAATGTGAAAGCACTTTGGACATCAAATTCATGCTGCCAGAATTGTTGCACATCTCATAAATCCTTCTCGCCAGCTTCTGTTGTCATTTATTTTTCTAAATGTGGAATATGAAGAAAGGTTCTCTAGGTATAGCCAGAGGAATCTACTTAGTTGGGTTTGAGTTATAATAAATTATGATAGTAGGTAATGAGATAGCCGAGAGACAGAGAAAGAGAGACACTATCTCTCAGTTGAAAAAGGATTTTTTTTAATAATGAAATGTGGACCATAACATGTTCTGAAGAGGAATCAGAACACTTTTTCTAAAATCATAAAGAACTTGACATTTCTTTCTCTTTACTAACTCTACTAACACTTATCTCAAGCTCAGCTCATATTCATCCCAATTCTTTTGAATAGCTTGTGTGTCTAAAGGCTAGATTGCGTCTATTTGGAAGCAGAGTAGGAATCCTGAAATCACAAACTCACACTGATCCAGACAACCTAGTCCCTCATTCCGTCTCCTCTTTCCTAAATTAGATGATATATGTGAAAAGTCCTTGATGAGCTATAATGTACCTTGGTTGAGTGGGTTTCTGCACTGACACTATCTCAGTTCTAGATCTCTCTACCCTCCATCAGCTTTACCTTTTTTTTCCCACCTCTTTTCCTAAATTTAACTCTTTCGCCTTCTTTTTAGGTCTTCGGTAATACAAATGAATAAAGGCCAACAATTACGAAACTAAGGTAACATGGAAATGTAATGCAGATGAAGTAGGTAACACAGTATTCTCCAAAGTGTATATAATACAGATCTCTAGCTCCACAGGCTATTAGTTAACTAATAAGTTAATGTAAAACGTTCCTTGCTTTCATAAATTTGGAGAATGCTAGGTAAGAGTTCAATAGATTTCCTTGTTTCAAGGTTCCCAGGGTCTTTGATATGTTGATGTACATGAGGCTATACACTCAGCGTTTCAGACAGACTTGACCAGAAGCTCTGTTTTGAATGTGGAACATTTGGGGACCAGAATTCTCCAGATGATCCTTAGGTAAAGTCCTGGTTAAATGTCCTACAAAGTAAAAAGATTTCTGTTTTCAAATTATGTATAGTAACAGGGGGAGAAAATCCAGAAAGCACATTTACCATCGGCACAAGATATTTGTCAAAGAAGAGGGGAAGATCCAAAGTTATCGTTAGATGTCTTTTAGGCTAATACAGTAACACGCTTGTGTGTGAAAAACAATCTGTTCTAACTTTCTTTGTCTTGAGGGGGAAAAGCCCACCCAATCAATTACTTTCTGTCCTCCACACTTATTTTTCTTTTCTCCTTCTAAACCCTGAAGATATGCTCTCTCCCTAATTTTTCTCCTTTATCTCTTTATGACTCTCTCATCCAAGTCGAGAAATAATGATAACTCTACAAAGCATCCAGATTATTTTTCTTTTGTTGGAGAAATGAATAGACTCTAGCAAAAGAAAAAATAAAAAAAATATTGATATCTCAAAACTAAAATGTTTCAAAATCCAGCATTAATTGCCATTCAAATTTCTCTGGCTTTGAGTCCGCCCCTCCCTCCCCATTTTCTAAAGCCTAAAAGCTTACTATGTTCACACCTTAATTATTATCAACAGTAAACAATAACGTGCTCGAATTTTACTGATATTATGTCTTAAAGTTGGGATCGGAATTTCAGAAGACACCTACTTTACATGCAAGAACTCTCTGTTCTGCCTCTGCTTCTTGTATGCTGCCCAGTAACTAGGCATTTGTCATTTACTGAAGATTTATCAAATGCTAGTTCATGACAGGTTCTGTGCAAGGTATCAAGAAGTCAAACGTGTAGCTTATTGGTGGTGGCAGTGACGGTGGCAGTAATAACATAGTATCCTCTAAAAATGTCCCTACATCGTATGAAGGGTCCAGTAGAGTGGAAGTCTTGACCATTTTAAATAGATGAGCATGGGACTAGATTGAAGACAGGGTAATTATTGTTGCTGAGTGGCTTAGTGGACCAATCCTATGATCTGGATCAGTGTTCTAAACTCCAGCTGTACGACAGAGATCTTTTAAAATTTTGATATCTGGGTCTCACCACAAATTGACTGAAGATGGAGTCTTAGACATTGTTATTTTTTAAAAGATGGGGTCTTGGACATTGGTGAGTGTAACGTGTAGCTAGTGCTGAGAGCCATTGTTGTAGAGAGGAGAAAAAGGGAGTTTTCTAGGTGTAATAAAAATGTGTACGTCCATAGAAGCTGTGTTCAGAGGTGGGCCAATGGAGAAATTAAAGAAGATCAAAAGTTAGGCATGCCACTGAATTACGACCAAGTGTCATGGCACACATAAAAATAAGCTAGATTCATGGTTTCCTACATAACTCCATTCCCTTGGAGCATTCAAAGGAAAACTGTGCTAAAGAAGGGACCACAAATTTCTAGTGAACTCAACTCATAGGACACATTCATCAGAGTTAAAGTTATAAATATTGACCATGGTCTCCATACCCAGCGATAAACATTTGCACACCAGATTCTATCAGCAGACAGTTGTGAAATCAAATAATGATTTTTCTGCAGAGTTGCACATATAAGAACAAATACAAATTAAAAACAAGAGGCATAATTTAATTCTCCATGTTGAAAATGGGAGAAAAGATTTTCCTTCCCTCCCTTTTCTAGGACTTTTCAGAAAACTTACATTGTAAGTAGTTTCCCATCTCTTTGAAATGTATATAGTCCCTTTGAAGACTAGATAGGCCTTTTATCAGCTGGCCTTCTGACCTAGGAATTTCTTTCTAAAGGACCTGGGAGCCATCACTTTGAAATGCAGACATCAAGGGAGCTAGCACCCCTACCTTCCAGTTCCTTGGGGAGGGTAGGAGCACAACTTTAGTTGGCACCTTGCTCCAAGTTGCAAAACTACCTCCTGTAATAAGGAAATAAGAAGTTTGTTTTCTCTCCAGATAAAGCCAATTAGCTAGGAAATATGTGTAACAAATGGCAGTGTTGAGTCTTTTACTTGAGGATAGTTATTGTTTATCTTGAAAAACGGATGTAATGGATTGTATCTGCTTGGCTGTCTAAGGGGATGAGATTTCTTTCTGCTTTTTCAGTCTCTTATCAGGTAGCCTGTGATGTGCATCACCTTGTGCTTTAATGTTTATTCAAAAATAGAATTGTGTTCTTTATTACCTCTGTGGAGAAGTTTTCTGGGTTGGGAGAAGATTTTGTTTTTAATTACATTTCCCCAACACATGAGACTTTAGCTTACTAGAGAGTGAAAATTCTCAAAATTTTTCACTTTTTCTTCTGATGTCAGAGTATCAGATACAAATAACAGATTACAGTCAGATTCCAAATTCTCTTCAATGTTCACAGATCAGAGTAAAAATCTGAAAATGCCTTGATTATAATCTTGTCTTTTAATCTAACTGAAGACCTAGAATTTCCAGGAATGCTCAAAAAAATTTGCTGCTATAAAGAAGTGTTCATTTTAGCAATTTAGAGAGTCCATACTGCTCCGAACACTGCCACCCAAATGGTCAAGGAAATTAGGAACATGGAAATAATCTTAGAGCAAATTCTTTCCTGCTTAGTGGCCACTTTTATTAAGGACGTTCCAAAGCACAGATGCTCACTGGCACACTGAAAAGCAAGCTGTGTCAGGAGAACCATCTTCCTTCTTCCCCTAATAAATGCCACTAAGATGTATTTCATCTCTAGTCCATTTCGTTTACACATGTTATTGATACCAAACGTCTCATTCAACACACGTAAAGTACTTGATTCAGAAAATGGTTTAATTTGTTTAAAAAGTATGGAGAGAAGAAAGAATTCGTTCATGATGCTGATGGTTCTTAACCCATTTCCCATTGACCTCGAGACTACTCGCTGGCAATGCTTACTGCTGCAGCATTTACCCAGAGATAACTCGTGAATTGCAGTCCCAACCTTAACCTCCAAAGTTTGCCACAAAATATCTCGCTTTTATTATTATTTTCACATCACTCTCGTATAGCAATAGTCTTTGTAAACAAATGACATATTCTATTTATAGCATTCTGTTTTAGCATGGTATTTCCATTTACAAAATATAGTAATTCTCGATCGCTGAAAATGTCAAATCCTAGAAAATGTAATATTCCTACATGTGATGTTCTCTAACCGTTGTTAGCCAGAGATTCATTTGCCCCGATTTATGATACATTTCTGTTATATTAGGATTAGAGATAAGTTCTGTTTAGAAATAACTTCAAGAAAAGTTTTTATATTTTATTTTCACATTGAAAGCCAATCAGGTTTACTTCAGCCACAAAGAACGTGTTTATATAAAATTAACGCTGGCAGTGAGTTGTGCTTGTTGTTTGTTTGCTTGTTTTTTATAAATGGGAAATGGGTTAAGAATCACAGGTCCCTTCGTGTTCTGGAGCAGCAGAGCAACCCCACCAGAAATGTGCAGTCCCCTCCCAAAAGGAACAGGCTCGCCCATTAACAGAGCACCATTCATCCCAGTAACACTCTGATCTAGGGGATGGGCAACTCAAACAAGGAGCAGGCAGACAGAGGGCTTGTGCCAAAGAAACTTTCCAGATGGCAAAATAAGGAAAACTGAACTAGTCCAAAGAGGCATTTTTCAGGGACCTGGGGGTCACAGAACAGCAGTGCGACGGGGGTCTGGATGATGTTAGATGCTGTTGTGCAGGAACCGTAGCAAGCTTCAGCATGTGCACTCAGCACAGTGCCTGGGATGTAGGAAGGGTTTAATACCTACTGAGGAATCAAATTCATAGTGGTGTCTTTTTTCCTGTTCTTTCCTTTTTCTTTTAAGTGCCATTTGTATTTTGCGTGGCAACCTTATTTAAATTCATAAGAGCAAAGTGAACATCAAACATTTGTCTTAGTCTCTAGGCTGGCTCTTATCTGTCCCCTATCACCAACATACCTTTGAAACTTCCACTGATGGGGCTAAAACTCACCTTTCCTAAGTTTTTACAGTAAGTAAAACAATCATTTCAATACAGGTAAGATAATCCTTGGAAACTTGATCCAATGATTATTTTAATGACCATATCTACCTTGTCATTCACCTAAAATCCACTGAAGTATCCAAATTTCAGCTCCAATTTGCTGCCTCCTCCCAAGAGCATTCAAACTCACTCAAAAAAGTTATGCTTTTTCTTTTATAAACTAATGGGTCCCCCGTCTCAAGGTTTAAATAAAAAGCATAATAAATTAAATGATTACTGGAAAAGATAAATGAGTTTAAAGTACTGCTTGGTCTATGTTTAAAGTGAAGCATAAAAACTGCACCTTTGATGCAAATATTGATCATTAGAAACAGGTTCTTAAATTAAGAATGTAGATCATGTCATCTTTTTCCTAGATCTTATTCTGAGTCAGAGTCTGAAGAAATTCTCCCACCATCAAATTAAAAAGATGACAGAACCACACACAGGAAAAACTGACATTGGCGCCAATTGATTCTCCAGCAAAATCATATCCTCTGTGATTAATGTGAAATATCCAATTGATAACGGCTGAAAAATAAGTGTATGGGAGTTGTGATATCTCATGAGATTAACTCAGTAATATCCTCTCAGAGTAAATCCGGGCTTCTTCTGATATTCGTAGTTTTACATGGTAATAAAATCTCAGTATAAAAATGAACTGAGAAAGATCAGCTTTGAAAAACAGCAAATCCAGGGCAGCAGACAGGCTGTGGGCAACAGGCAGGGTCACTGTCCCGCTGTTCTTCAGAAGACCCCGGGGCCATGCCAATGAGGAAGCCACTGCTGGATTCTTAATGGCATAAGCTGGTGCTTCCCAACCCCTCACATAGAGCCCGGGGCAGCTGCCAAGGCTTCCAGGCTGGGTGGAAGAGAGATCTTGGCAGAAAAAGATCTAAAGGGCTGCTGTCACCTCCGGAAGCCAGCACCCCCACAGTACCTCATTGGCAGATCTGAGGAAACACAACTCCGAGGAGCACTTGTTGATTGATTAAATTAACAGGGACAGTGTGCTCAGTGTGAGTTTACTAAATTAACAAGTTTGGAAATAAGAAATGAGGCATTTTAAGTGGTGCTAGGATGAAATAGGCATTTGACAGACAGGAGTGGATATTTTATTTTAAAATATTTCTGACTCAGTATAGAGAAACAAATGCTCTGGCAATGTTTTAATATTCGAAATTCATTTAACACCTATGCCTCAAAAGTACTATGTACAATTTACCTGTCAAAAATAAATTTCCAAAAATATCCAGTCTTTCCTCTTCTGGATGAGAGAATGGAAACACCAGGGGTGTTTCTCCCTGTGGGGAGGGGAAGGAGGGGGTTGGAACACCATGACAGAAGCAAAGAATAGGTATCAAAATTTCTACACAATAATTTTCGCAGTAAACACTTTCTTCCTATTAAAATATTACTCAAATCGCACTAACAAAACTACCACAGTGGACCAATTCACCCAATCAGATAATTATGTTGTTGCAATGTTTCTTAATTTTTTTAGCCATACGCAATCACAGCATTACGTTCTATACACAGCTATTCTAACAGTGCTTTGTCATTTTAGCACCTTAACACTGCCACTAATGCAAGACCAGCCCCTCCTGCCCTCATCCTTCAGTGTCCTATTACCTTAGGCAACCCAACAGAGGTGATATTATTTCAGGACATATCTGAAAATAACTTCTTTAAAACATTTTATATATATATATATATAACCAACCACTTGCATGGCAGGAAAATCACAGGAAGCAAATAACCATCCCTGCGTGAGTCACGTCGCCAGCAATCTCACAAGGTAATGAAACCAATTCCACACTTTGCTGGGAGCCTGCAACTGGAGGGTGAAACCAAAGGGTTTTGATCATCCTCAAAGTAAAGCCTAGAAGAATTCCTAAATTTAAAGAAGAAAAGCAGAGTTCCTTGAGTTCATTGTTCTCAGCTATTTAATTGTCCTTCTGATGCAATGTTCATCCAGGTGCATGGAACACTACTGGACTTCTGGAGATCAAACTGAGCTCAAATGAAGAAAATCACGACCAAGCAGAGAAAGGCTATGATTAGAGCTGCAGGAAGCAGCAACCCAATTTGAATTTCGAGCTCTAACAAACAAGTTCTTCCAACTTCACTAAAGAAGTCTCCTGGTAATTCTTTCATTGATGAGTAAGTCAGAAAGAGTTCGGCTCAACTGCTGGGATCCCAGAAAAATTCAAACCCTTGTCTTCATAGATGGTAATCACGCTGTAACACCTTGAAATACCAAGCAGAATACTTAATTCTGGTGAGATTGTAAACAAGATAAGAAATCTCTTCCCCAGTGGGCTGGGCAGACTGGGGTACATCACAGATAAACCAGTAAAGCCCAGTCAGTGCTTACACAGTCTGGTTTCTCAGAGCCACATCCAATGAGAAAATTGGGAGAATGAATTTCCTCTCTTGAAGTCTCCCTTCAAGTTTAAGCATTTCAGACAAGATTCAATAAAAAAAAATTTAATTTTTGTGTCAGCAAAGCCCATATAAATCAGCACAAGCCCTGAAAAATTGAAGAGGCACTGTTTCTTTATTGAATCCATAAATCTAAGAACTTAGTACTTGAACAATTTTAAGTGTTTCTTTCTTTCTTTCTTTCTTTTTTAATAATTAGTGTGAGAACAGACTGGGCATTTGAGCCCAAGGGTATAAGAACCTTATTCAAATCCCAGAAGCAAGAAGCATTTAGGGAAAGAATATTGCCTAAATGAAATTGACTAAAATCTCTGAATCCAAACCCAATAATCAAATGCCTTTTGTTTCAGGGATTTGGGTTTGGATTTTGGTTTTCTTATATGTTCTAAAATCCCAGTGATAGTCATGGCAAGAAGGAGGTGATCTGAAATCCATTAATTTTTTCAATGGAAATACTTAGAGATAGGTTTTGAAATATGGCAGGGAAGGCACTCGGGGGGAACTTTGAGGTGGCATCATTCTCTCCTCACCAAGTGTTTTGATCAATTCAATATGAATTTACATACAGAGTCGCCATCTGACTTCCCATAACAAACCAAAAGGATACATCAATGTATGTTCCTTCCTGCACTGTAAACGATAGCATCGCATGCCTTATTCCAGAAACATCTTGTATGCTTCCCTGGAAAGCTACCTAAAGTGTGGCAGGGTGAAAACCACACCGAGTATCTAGTTGAGATTCTGAAGTTTGTTCTGCCAGCGGCATCTCAGTCCTTGGAATCCCAGTGTGGTTCACAGAGCAGCAGCTTGACATCATATGAGAGCTTATGAGAAATGCAAAACCTCAGGTTCCACCTAGACCTAGTGAATCCAAATCAGCATTATAACGAGACCCCTGGTATTCACTGTACATTAGAGGATGAGAGGTACTGTTCTAGGTAACTTCAGCACATTAATTCTTTCTGCGTTCTATTGTCCTTGTCAGTAAAATGAGAGTTGGACTAAGTAGTCACTAAAGCCCTGTCCTCGATTTCTGATTTACAGCAAATGTAAACTTGAAAACTCCCTTTCTTAGGTATCATCTTGAGTTTTCTGTAGAGCTTCCAAGCAAAACACCATCTACATATGGAATCAGATTAAATGAGCCCTTGTGGCCTCTAAGTTTACTTCTTCATAGAAACAAATCAAGGTAAATGTTTGGATCTATACTGCCCCAAGATAGAGCATATTAGAGTACGGGGGAAGGGAAAAGAAGGGGTACTAACATATAGCGAACTTTAATAAATGCTTTAAATTCATCATCCAATTTAATCCTACCTACAACCCTATGAAGTGGGTTACAGCTGAGGAAACGGTCTCAAAAACCTGAGGCAACTTGTTCTGGGTTACAAAGTTAAGTGGCACAACCAGGATATAAGCCTAAGTACGTCATTTGAAATCCCCTGAAAAGCACAGTTGCTTAGTAATGTGCTGATACATTTAGTGATATTAACTGCTTTTATTAATTCTAGTTTCCTGTGTACATCATATTGAAGTCAACTAAATCTTAAATAATAAAAAAGACTCCAAAATTATATATCTACTTTGCCTTCCTCCAAACTACCCTCTCTAATGACACATTGGTAAATCTTCATTTTGCACATTTTTAATATACAATTGGGTCAGCTCTTTTTTAATTGGTGCATTTAGTCTGTTTACATTTACTGTGGTTACTAATTACTTAGACTTATTGGTGCCACCTTCTTTTGTATTCTCTTTTTCATATTTTTTCCTCTGTTTCTTTATTCTTTGCAGCCTGTCACGTGATTGATAACGTTAATGTGCGCACGCTCACCTACGCTCTCCCCCTTCCCTTCTCCCCCTACTTTAGACATTATAGCTTGTATTTCTATTATTTTAGTGTCAATATTAATTTTTTAACAATCTGACTTAATTTCATATTTTCCTAACAAAGCCTGAAGTTTTCACTGTTTCTCTTTTACTTCTAAAATATCTTAGCATAATTTACTCTCTAAACACTGCCCCTCCCTTTGCCTAGGATGTTATTTCCACTTATTTTAAGATAATCACTTCCAGTAATTTTAAGATAATTGGTGATTATTAATATTAATTTGAGAGTCAATAGTTAATTAGGTTGCTTTCATATTTTCATATCTTCCCTGAGAGTCACTAGTTCATTAGTTCATCAGTTCTTATTTAATTAATTGGGGCAACATTGGTAAATAAAATTATACGGATCTTGAGATAATCATTAGTTCTTTACTCAGCAATTATATATGAAGGATAAATTCACTTAATCCTAGTACCTGAAAATGGTATTTTGCCTTTACTGTGAATGATAGCTTAGCTATAGAGCTGCATGTTGAGAGCTGTTTTCTCTCCGTGTCAACCTATGACATCTATTGCTTCTGAGAAGTCCACTGTCAATTTAAATTTCACCCCTTAGTAAGTAACATGTCTTTTTCTCCTATTGGTAGTTAATATTTCCTATTTCTTCTTTATTGTGTACATTTTTGTTATTCTGGTTCTAATTGTGGATTTATTTTTATTTTTGTGTTTTGTTGTGGGCCTTTCTTATGATTAATTTTTTATCTTCAAATCAGAAAAACGCTAAGCCATTATCTTTTAAAATATTACCTCTGCTATTCTCTCCTTTTTCCCACTTTAGTCTTATTTTCCATCTCTTTATCTCTCCTGAATTCTAGGTCAAGCTTTCAGACCTTTCCTCCAGTTCACTAATTCTTTCTTGGCTGTGTTCAATCTACTTAGTTTGTTTCAGTGATTATATTTTTTATTTCCCAAATCCATACATTAAAAAAAAATCATCTCCTGTCCTTGACTCATCTATTTTTGTTCATAATACCTGTTCTTGCTTTATGAATATATTATTCCTTTATGTCTTTGAGGATTTTGGCCCTATACCTTTTAATGTTCTGTTCAGGAGATTATAATCTTGGTAATAAATTTTATCATTTATTGAAGTTGTTAACTATTATCAGTTTAGTTTTCATTCATGGAATTTTAATTGCAAAATCAAATGAACGACTTCTTGCATTTTATTTTGTCATTTTCCTTTTTATTCCTCTTTCTGCACAAACTGTTCTGTGTCTAGTCTTTTTATACTTGCCTCTATTTAGAAACAGGCCTCGTATTGGACACTCAGAATTACCATTCTGGGAGTTACAACTAATTGAGTATCCAAGTGACTACATAGCTTGAGCCACATCCAGCTGTCTGTTTCCTCCTGTGATTACTACCCTGCAGTGCACTATAGGCTACGGTCCTGAAAATGAGTTTGGCTTTTTTCCTTCGGCTCCTGACTGGAGTATGGAAAGTTTAAGTCCTGTTTCCACAGAGATTGAGCTCTAAGCTGCCTCTTTGTGTTTTTATCCTACAGTGTGGTCCATCTCCAGTGTCAGCCTCCCTTATTACAGTTTGTTTCTTTCCAACTTTTGGTCCCTAAGAGATGTTTATCTTTTTTTTTTTTTTCCAGAGCAACAATGACTCTATAAACATTATTTATAGATATTATTGCTATATGTTTATAGTTGGGAGGAGACAATTTTATATGTAAACTTAAAACTCCATTTTGATCCAAATACTACCTCTCTAGTAGTCAGTTTTTATCACAAGGAATGGAGTGGCACCACGATTAGAGTCCTTGGAGAATTAATTCCCTTTTTCATGTTTAAACAAAAAATCATTTTTCAGAAATTTTGACAAAGCCATAAAATGTTAAAGCATTGCTGACAAAAATGCCTCTCACACAGCAATGGTTTGTCTGTGGCTAGTTTGAGGCAAACTGGACCAAATCGAATGATGAGAACAGCGAAGCTGATTTTCATCTGCTCCAATTAGCCTTTTCTGCCACTTTTCTTCACCTACCACCTCCATGTTCACTACTTCCCCCAGCTCAGACTTCCCAAGCTGTCATCATCCTCTCTGTCTCTTCCCCTTTGGAAAACTGGAAAAGATTTAATATCAGTAATTTAAACTTTTTGACTTAATAGAGCATATTTTAGTGAGTGAATTTCAGATATTGTGTTAACTTATTTAAACAGCAAACAGTTCATAGCTAATAGGAAATCAAAACTTTTGTTTTCTGTTAAGAAGTTTTAGTAAGAAAGTAAAGTTGTAGTTTGTTCATTCTGAGCATAAAGCCCTTGATTTCACTTTAAACCAATTTATTGGACAAGCCACGGAAACACAACAGAGTAGAGGGAGAACCAGAGGGACAGACAATGATCTCTGTACCCCAGATCAGGCAGGTGTCAGAAAATTATGCCCAATGCCTGAGTTGTACATAAAGTTTAATTGAACCATTTCATATAGTATCTGGCTGTTTTTACAGCAGCAGAGTTGAGAATTTTCTACAGAGACTATATGGCCTGCAAAGCTGAAAATATAATTACTATATGGCCTTTTATAGAAAAAGTTTGCTGATCCCTGCTCTAGATGGTCTCCCTACTTTGTTGAAAAGAAAAATTAGTAACTGGCCTGGCCACCAAAGGGAAGTCTGAGAGTCTTTCATAAAAGCAGAACCTATGACCATTTTATACCAGCTTCTGAAAGATACAGGTCTTCCCTGCCCTACCTAATTCTTGTCCTCCTATCTTCTTTTTATAAATGTGCACACCTACTTCCCTGCCAAACTCTTTTTCTTCCTGAAACCCACCCCATTTGTCCCTCTACATCGAAATCTTAGTGTGCAGCATCGTTCATTATTTGCTTTCATTGTACTCAACATTTAATTATACTGTGCCGTAACACCTTTCATCTGTCACATCCCTTTGCTTGATGTGTAATCAGCCAGTCTCCCTCTGCTAGTCTCATACATACTGCATTTCTCGAGTTTCACGGCTTCTTAAATTCATTCATTGATTCATCCATTCTTTTAAACAAAACAGTACGTTCGTGCAGCACCTACTGTATATACCACGCCCACTGCTGAGCACAGGGAGACAGAGGAGCCCACGGTCCAGAAAGAGGCAAACAGATGGACAGGCACAAGCAATAAACTGTTACAGCTGAGTTTCATCTGGGACCATAATGAGTATGGGATTAATTCTACCTGGAGGAAATGAGAAAATTTGTGAGGAACAATATCTGTGAGCAGGCTTCTTTCGCTAATAAAAATATCACTGTGTATGTCTTAAAAGTCCTGAGGAAACTAAGATTTTTATGAATTTGGTACAATAAAAGCCATTAAAAATCAGAAAAATTATTCTAAGATAAGAATGTATCACAAATTACTTTTTCTCAGTGAAAAACAAGTGAAGCAACACGAAATTAATTAAATATAAATAGAACTTAATTGATCTCCTGCCCTTAGGAGATCGTTAACTCTGACTGTATGTGGATAAATGGAGTTACCTTCAGCAGAAGCGGTGCTGGAGTACACGCTTAAGAGCAGCCGACAGGAATCTTGAAAAAAAAAAAATCCCTAAAAGAAACAGTGGATTAAATAGAGAGGCAAATGGTTGGAAAGGAAATTTATGTTGGTTTCTGATGATAAGAGAAAAAGGAGGGAGGGAGGGAGAAATATCCTCCCAATTGATTTGAGAAATCTGCTGAAAGACCAGAATTTTTAAATATCAGTTCTCAATTTGAAAAAGAGACCCTTGACAGTCAAGTTCTCTTTATCTGGAAATTGAGCAAGATGATCAGAGTCGACCCACAACCCATTCTGTCCATTAGGGCCGGAGCCTCAGCATCTCCTTCTCTGGAGAGAAGCTGGCTCTCTGGCTGCAAGAGCTCCAGCAGAGCACGGGAGATAAAATCTAGTTACAGCAGACACTTAAAAAAAAAAAAAAGCAATTAAAACTCAGATTTGAAGAAAGGGCTGCTTTTAAAGAACGTAAATTCCAGTTACCAGGAAGTTTTCCAATTGATTGGACTGTTCTAGCTTCCCCCACCCCCACCTTGTATCTGGAGGAAAACTGAACTACTGAGATAAACTTAGGTTCATTGTAATTCTGTGGCTTTGGCCAATGGTTGCATTTTATGAGCCTATGAAAGCCTGTAAGCCAGAATTTAGTGCATAAAATGTATTCAATATAGGTCTGTACAAAAAGTAAGTGGAGTAATATAAATGGATAGAAAGGGAGGAATAAGAAGGGGTAAGAAGGACCTAGTTTGTCATTTCAACCCACAGTGGATCAATACAGCCTAAGTCAGACAGATCTGCCTTGAGCAGATGTGCATTTACGAGTGTGTAACTTTGAGCAAAATTAGTTAACTTCTCCGAGTCTTAATTTCTCGTTTGTACAACTTGGGATAATAGTACCTCTTTCATTGGATTGATCTGAGGAATAAGCGAATCACATATAAAGCATATATCATGCTTCATAGTAGATAGTAAACATTTGTTAAGTATGACTTTTTGACATTCTTGTTGTCATTCCTGTTATCCATATCAAAACGTTACATTCGAAAGATTTCTAGAAATAGAAAGTTGTCGTGAACTGAATTATTTCCACCAGTACAAGAGCCACGAAGACACTTCTAAGAAGTCCATGTGGAGGTTTGCACATCCGAGGCGTTGCCTTTCTGCAGTTAACTTCTACAATAAAAGCCTAGGTAGCGTCCCTATCATGTTTTCTCATTTTAGTCACTCAGTATTATGGGATTTTAAGGTGCCTTAGCGATGGAGAAGCCTGTGTTTCCTTTTGTTGTTACTGGTACCTCTTCCATCTGTCAACAACTAAGGAAAGCAGTAAGTCCTGCTCAGAGAGTGAGAAGATTTAAACCATATTAACTTCAAAGTGTCTGGAGCAAAAAAATATTGCTCCTTTTAAAAAGACTAATGTAAATCAGATTAAGTGATTTAAATAGAAAGAAACCTGTAAAGGTTACTAAGGTGCTGATAAGCTTTTATAGTCGTTAGACAAAGAAGAGATATCTTTTCTATTTAAAAGGAGACTTACAGAGCCAGCATTTATTTAGGGAAAGAAGAGTAACCTAAATGCAACACTCCCTGGAAGATATATGACCTTTCTAGGGCTCTAAAAGGACACAAGTTCTGGGACAACAGGTTTCTTATCCCACAATCCCGGAGGATGTTTCCTTAATTCCTGGGACACTTTCAACATCTCTCTCCCTTGGCCAGCAATCAACCAAGAAAACCTATGATTTTCTCAAAGCTTTTTTTAAACATCTGAATTGAAATATATATGAGCGGTTATCCACTGTAAATGCTCCCTCATTGGTTGAGGATCGCCTCCAAGGCTGTTAACTACCCCTCCCTGCCGCTTCAAGACTGACAGGCTCCACAGAGCACATTTAAATGGGAGTGAAGCTACCAGCATAAGGAGAGTCTGAGCTCCCATGAAACCATCCATCCCAGCTTGGCCGAAATCAGAGGTGGTAGGAGAGAGGATGTGACACTGGGCACCAAAGGCATTTGCTATGGAGCCCTCCATGGTAGGGTGCAAGAGTTAGTAGGAAGAAACCTTTCCATACTGAGGTCTTGCTATACATTTGTCCAGATGGAAAGGACCATGGGTGCTTCACAGGCTCCCCACCCACGGCACATCTTACGTAGCTTGGGAGGGAGGGAGATGGAAGGGGAGAGGTGCTCACACAGCTGCTAAAACGATAGAACCACAGTAGGCAACACAGAGGCCTTCCTTAGTGCATTTCCTTTTTCATTCTCTTCTTCTTAAGTTTCACCTAACGAAATAACCCTCGGCCCCTCAACACACTGCTCACATTCCTCTTTCTAGGCTGCCTTTATTCAGTAAGACTTTTTCTGCTCTTTGAGACCATATGTTTGTTCTGGGTAAATTTTCTGGAACATTCACATCAAGCCTGTGCCCTTCTCCTTTTCCACAGTTTGAATTCAAGTCTGTACCTCTTCCTGGCATCCTTGTCGCTCTTATCCATATTCAATGTCTTCCTCATTTTAGTCTCTCTTCCAAACCCTTCTTTAATTCCTTCAGCTAGATATGATGTCCTATCTTGTGGTAGTTTTCACTTTCTATCTTACAGCTATTTTTAATACTGTCTATTTTGTATCCCTGTATTCACTGCAGAATTGTTCACAATGGCCAAGATAGTGTAGCTGTTTATATGCCTATTTTATCTCCTCTCTTAGGTAATAAAATCTTCAAGAGAAGGATCCAAATCTGATTGATCCTTGTATACCTCATGCCATTTAGCATATGGTATGGCTTATAGTAGATATTCAATAAGTATTTCTTGGCTAAATAAACAGTGATTGAATCGTGAACTTCGTAGGTAGGAATTGTAGAAACCTTTCGTGTGTTCTCCACATCGCCCCATGCAGCATTAGGCACATGACAAAGATTTCTGTGTTCTTAACCAATGTCCTCTCCCTCCTGGCACATATCCAGTTATATGTCTAGTTCTCCTTATAGTTAGGTTGGACCACGTGGCTGAGTTTTGCTTGTGGAATGTCAATGCAAGCTATGTGTGCCACTTCTAGGGCTGGTTCCTCAGCCCCAATGGAGTCCTCCGTGCTCTCACTCTTCCTTTCATTTAGAAAGTCCAGCAGAGGACAACACTACCCCAGTGGATGTGGAAGCCACCGGATGTAACAAGCAGAGGTCCCTGAGAGACTGTAGACAACAGGCTTCCCTCTTCCCGCCTCTGCCCCACATCAGACTGGAACATGAGTGAGGACTAAACCTTGATAAGCCACTGACATTTGTGGTTATTTACTATGGCATTCGGGCTACCCTGGCCAAAGCAGACTCTTAACCTATATTTTTTAACTGATTTACTCTAGCTAGAAGGATTAATGCTGTGTTTCTTTGAATTTAAGAAACCATCCAATGTAAGACACACCATTACTTTAAGATCCATTAAGAATGAATACTGCCAATCGAGCTATGACAACTCATCCCAATTTCAGATGAACTAAATTGTGCATACAAGTAAAACTTTAGAATCAGCGAAATATCATAACCATACTTCACATGTAAAATAATTCTACAATTCATGAAGTGCTTTCATGAAATACTCGACCTAGTTTTGCAACATGCATTCATTAATCACTTCTTTTATGCTTAGCATTATGTGTGGTTCTGAGAATAAGACATAGTCCCCGTCCTCATGGAGTTCTAGTCTAGTAGAGAGATTCATAATTTAAAATAATTAAATTTTAATTTAAAATAATTAAAATTCAGTTCGGTAAGCAATAAATATGTAGCAAATATATACTGTATGTACTGTGTCCTAGTTACTGTGAATTACACATATTTACAGGCTTATGTCAATTCCATGGGATGAGTAGTATTTTTTTCCTGTTTTGCTACCACCCTGCCCAGTTATTCTAATGGATGTCCGTCTATACAGTCCAGCAGTAGCATAGGAAAAGGAGTGACTAAGTGTGTGATTGTGATGGGCTGGGCAAGGAGGTACAACTCAACGGGCAAGGAGCATGTAACAGAGAAGAGGGAGCTTTATTTATGTCTTGAAACTGAAGAGTGTGCAGAGGGGGAATGCAAAGATTTGGGGGTGAAGAAAGCATATATGCAGAGCAAAGAGGTAATAAATGTTTGCAAAATGCTGGTGCTACCACCCGAAAGGGTCGGCGGTGAAGGAAGATGAGTCTGGAGAGAATGCGGTGGATGGTTCACAAAGATTTGTGTGAGATTCAAGAGTTTAGACTGGTTCATACAGACGATAGGAATTTTAGAGAGATTTTTAGGGAGGAGTGGGTATGGCTATTACCAAGGTAAGGCCAAAATGGCAATTTAAAAAATTAACTCTTAAGAATGTCTACATTTATGGAAATTTAGTTCACATTAACAAAGAAATAGGATCTTTATGTGTTAGTGTCATTTGATCAACAAGAATAAAAGATAGTGAAATTGATTAAAATGGCAAAAACATCAAGAACATTTGTTACTGAATTCATTTGAGTTGATTTCATATTACACATGCATAAAAAGATAATTTTCTATTCCTTTTGCGGTTTTGTGAGTTATTGCCTTAAAAAGAAGACTTTACAGCAATAATTCATAAATCCATTCAGTTCACATATTACTTCTGGAATATTTTCTTTTAAAAATATTACTAGGAGCAATTTTAACCAGCCCAACTTTCAAGCTTTCAAAGGCAGCTATTTTACATACACTGTAAGCACTTTTTCTGAAAATTTTGTGTTATAGATTCACAGTGGGCTATCTCTGTTAATATGCACTCACAGTTGTGTGCAGCCCTAGGAACCATTATTATATTAAGAAAAATGTAAAGACACTTAAACTTATTCTGTATCATCATGCATATTACCAAGTGTGCGCCATTATGAATAGCTGTCACGGCGCACAGCATAATGGTATGTTAAAGGAGATGCGCGGTAAACTAAATGCACATTAAGAATACACAGAGCTGCTGAATTTTAATCGTTCTCATTCATAGGACACAGAGCTCTAATGATCCTCAAAATGCATGATTTAAATAAGCTGTCTTTATTTCGTTCCATTTAAACCCTCGGTGTGAGTTAATCGGCTTGGGTAGACTCATTCCTAGTGATGAAAATGACGAAAGGTTGGCTCACACGTAGAGAAATGTGTGGTACATGGTGAACAAGTGAATCATCTCTAGGCTACCTTCCTACAGACACCCCGCTCACTTAGGGGCCTGGTCATGGAGTCGTACAAACATGGAAAGGACTCACTAATTGACTCCCCTTCTGAAAACTATCTCCAATTACAACTAAATGAGAATATTGCCAAAGTTACTTTCAAAGTGCAAAGGAGAGATCTTTATTATTCTGACACTTACTTTAAGAAGCGATATTAGCGATAATCATAACTAACAAAACCTCACGGTGGAAGTCATCTCAGTCACCTCATTGGCTTTATTGTCCCTGACCTGGTAAGTGTGGCATTGCAGAGGAAAAAGGCAGACCTATTACCAGGACTCTCATGATTCCTCATAAATTTCTTCCAAATCTGGTTAAAAGAATATGAATTTCCAATGAGTAGATATGACGTCTTGTATTCTGATAAAATGAAAATCATATGTGATCTTTCTCTTTTTCATTTTTAAAACATTTTTAAAACATTTGTGCTTGGCGATTAGCTTTCAGAGGAAGGAGAAAAT
>NW_011889191.1:888591-890525 GCF_000151845.1 Pteropus vampyrus
GCATTTTTTTTTCCCACTTTTTCAGAATGCTCTCCTTCACATATTCCTCTTTATCAAACAATACTTTTGGTGGAATTTTATCTTAATCAAAAGGCTCAACTTCTATATGTTTTTCCTCTGCCTCCAAAATTTATAACTCCAGCCTAAGATCCCTTCTGGACCCCAGACATGTTTTCCACTGTGCCTCTCCACCTGGATGTCCTTGTCAGCCTCTAAAATTCAACATTTGTTAACTCAGTTCCTAAAGCAATGTGGTATAAACATAGCAAGAGATACAGCATTTCAATTCAAGCAAACCTACATTTAAATCTCACCCCCGCCACTCAGTCATTGTGTGAACCTAAGTTATATAATCTCTCTGGACCTAATTTCTTGTCTATAACATGGAGTTAAAATATCTAAAAATTAGAAAAAAATGTTTATTTTCTATTCTTTCCGTAGATGTAAATAATTCCAATGCCTCTTCCTGAAATGAAGAAGGAAAACAAGAACCATTTTCTCCATTTCTCCACTCTTCACTTAGTTCTTCCCACAAAGTCCTTTCTCCAAAAGCATTTGCTGCTGTCTGTATTCCCTATTTCAGATTCTCAAGCTAGAGATTTGGTTGACTTTCTAATCTTCTTTTCCTTTAATTCAACATCTAAGTGTTCTATTCTACTGTACTGATTTGGTTTATAAGCTAATCATTTCATTCCTAGATTGGTTCAACAAATGGAGACCTGACCTTCCTGCCTGCCTTTTGTCTTCCCTCCCATCAAAGCATTCTTCATACTGCAATTAGAGCGATCTAACATGTGATACAATTACATCCCTTTACCAAAGAGCTAAATCTATTCTAATTTTCCTTTCTCGTCACATGTTCTATTATTTCCCACCATCCCAACACACACATGTGTGTGCGCACATACATCACACTGTTCACATGCATATACCCCATGACAGAATTCTTGCCCCCATTCATCACTGCCCATGAACATGGGGGTAAGTGAGGGTAATTCTGGGGATTGTTCATGTCAACCTAAATAAAGAAGTAAACTGAGACAAGCTTGAATTACAGGAAATTGAGTTTATTCAGGAATAGCAGAGGAATTGCAATTTGAGAAACGTATGCTGTAGCAAGCTACTGGTGAGTCGGTTGGGAGTTTGGGGCAGGCTGTATTTATGGAAAAGGAGTACAAAGAGGAAGAAGTCCAGCCAGAGTCCAAACAGTAAGTTCATTGGCTTGAAGATGGGGAGAGATTCTTGGCCCATGTTTGTTGGTCAGGAGATAAGTTTCCATCTTCTGTAAATCGAGCATTTTCTGGATAATCAGTTTCTCAGTTAAGTTTTGTTCTTCTGAAGATGCATGTGTGAGATTCTCTATTTCATAATTGCTGGTTCGTTTTAGTGTGAAATACTTTTTACATTCAGCAGGCCTACACTGAACTGTATTCTTTAACTTGGCATATATCAGTAACAAAAACGATATTTGGTTCTCTGTCTGCTATTCTGTCTGATTTAATTTGTTCCAAACCCAAGATAGAGAAGAGCAAAGTTATGATTAGCCACTTTTCCAAATAATCCAATATGCCTCTGCCTAAAATACGTACTTGTCTTCCGCCCTTGACATTCTCTGTCTTACCTTCAAATCCTCGTCCAGATAGCTCTGCCTCTCTAGAGTCTGTCTTGACAATCAGTTATTAGAGTTTAGCAATGCTAATTACACATATTTCTGCCTTTAGAATCAAATCAATAGATATTAGATACATGAGTCAAAATAGAGATGAAAGTATCCATGTTATTAACGGTAAAACTGGATTAGAGAATTCAGCAGAGCCTCTTATAACCAGTCTCTACACAAACACACTCAAGCATACATACCAGATATATAGAGAAGTGTCAGCCTTCTCAGCCTAGTCCATTGAGAGACTAACTTTATGAAAACTGAACATAAA
>NW_011889191.1:890575-917613 GCF_000151845.1 Pteropus vampyrus
GTAACAAAAACGATATTTGGTTCTCTGTCTGCTATTCTGTCTGATTTAATTTGTTCCAAACCCAAGATAGAGAAGAGCAAAGTTATGATTAGCCACTTTTCCAAATAATCCAATATGCCTCTGCCTAAAATATGTACTTGTCTTCCGCCCTTGACATTCTCTGTCTTACCTTCAAATCCTCGTCCAGATAGCTCTGCCTCTCTAGAGTCTGTCTTGACAATCAGTTATTAGAGTTTAGCAATGCTAATTACACATATTTCTGCCTTTAGAATCAAATCAATAGATATTAGATACATGAGTCAAAATAGGGATGAAAGTATCCATGTTATTAACAGTAAAACTGGATTAGAGAATTCAGCAGAGCCTCTTATAACCAGTCTCTACACAAACACACTCAAGCATACATACCAGATATATAGAGAAGTGTCAGCCTTCTCAGCCTAGTCCATTGAGAGACTAACTTTATGAAAACTGAACATAAAACCTATTTTACCCAAAGACAACAGTCCTAGAAATCAAGTGTCTGGATCATACATGAACAACCACAAATGTATCAATGCCCAGTAAAAAAAAAAAAAGTGAGACACAGTGAATGGCAGATTCTTACAAATCTCACCAATGAGTTAACTCAGTTAAGGGGAAGGAGAAGGAGGAAGCTTCCTCCCCACAAGTTCAAGAGCCTGAGTGTTAGAGAATATTCCTCCCAGTTTGGGTAAAGATGGGAATTAGAGAAGAATGGTCTCCTCTTATAGCCTTGTGATATTGTGATTTATAATAAGAAATATATTATTTGGTCTTTGTCCTCATTCCTGGCAGCATGCTCCTAAAACCCTTGGAATTTCCTGGATGAGAGCTGTAAAAGTATCTTTTGCTATGCTTATTAGTGGCTTTTGGAAAACCCCTAGGTAACCTGGGAATAGGGTCTGGTTGCCAAGGGAATCAACCTTGTGATTAGATGGTTGGAAATTTCAGTCTCACCCCTGACCTCCAGAGATGAGACAGAGGCTGGGGATTCAGTTTAATCACCAACGGCCAATCATTTAATCAATCATTCCTATGTAATGTAGCCTCCATGAAAACCCAAAAGAACAGAGTTGGTGAATACTTGGGGATTCAGAGATTGTGGTGCCCTCTTCCTATATAACTTGCCCTTTGCATCTCTTCTATCTGGCTATTCTTGAGTTTATATCCTTTTATAATGAGCTGGTAAATGTAAGTAAATGGTTCTCTGAGTTCTGTAAGTTGCTGTTGCAAATTAATTGAAGTGAAGAGGGGATCATGGGAACCTACCATCTATAGCTAGTTGGTCAGTCAGAAGCACAAGCAACAACCTGGACTTTCGATTGGTGTGTGAAGGTAGGGAGTAAGAGTGGGAAAGGAGGGGACAGTCTTGTAGTACTGAGCTCTTAACTTGTGGAACCTGATGCTAACTCAAGCCAGTAGCGGAACTGATTTGAATCATAGGATACCCAGCTGGTATAGGAGATTTGCTTGGTGGTGTGAGAAAAGAACACACAATCAGAATTCCCCGACTTAATTTTCTTCATCCCAAACTCTCCTGAACTCCTTAAGAAATGTAGACATTCCTCTATTAATAGATTATTTTGCTATATACGTGTCTGTTTATGTATATACCTGGAATATTGCTCTTTTAAAAAAAATACAAGTATTTGTGTTCCGATGCCTGGCACATAGTGGGTTCTCATCAAATACTTGCTGGCTGAGTGGAAGAACTGGATTCAAAGAATCTAATTAATAGAAAGGGATCTTAGAAGTCATCTACCTCAATAACACATTCAAAACCATGAATCTTACATTCGACATTCCTGAGCATTGACTATCTGCTTGCAGTTTGAGCACTTCTTTGAATAAGAATTCAACTTGATAAACTCTATCTGAACATAGAGAAGATTAAAAATCACCTCTATGCACTCAGGACACATCATTTCTTTGGTATCTTATCAAAAAGGCATAATTTACTCTAAGCATGAGAAAACATCATATGAACACAAACTGAGAACTTACACAAAATAACTGATCAGCACTCTTCCCAAGTGTCAAGGTCATGAAAGACAAAGAAAGACTGAGAAACTGTGACAGACAGGAGGTGACTAAGGAGGCATGGCAACTAAACCCAATGTGGGTTCCTAGAGCAGAGAAAGGACAGTATTAGAAGAACGGGTGAAGTTAAAATAAGGTATGGAGTCTCAGCTAATAGTATTAAAACATGACAATTTTCTGGTGATATTGGACGATGGTTATTTGACATGTTAACATTAAGGGAAGAAAAGTAAGTGATAAACAGCTACCCTCCATACTATCTTTGCAAATTTTCAGTAAATCTAAAATGAATTCAATATTTAAAAATCACCTTATAACACATATGTGGATATGGGTTTACAATACCGTAAAATCTTACCATTTCTTTGATCTACTTAGCACCATAGTGACAGCCATAAAATTATATTTGGGGCACACTGATGCCATCAGTCATCACAGGCAGTGAGAAATAGCTGAATGTTGATGGTTAATAAAAATATAAGAAAAAAAGTACTTAAATTTTTCAATAGTTCATTGTCACTAACTGATCTGTGTCCTTGTGTGGCTCTGAATGCTAGATTTAAAACTTATAGCTCTCTTATAGTTGGGAGTCATTTATTATTGCAAAAAGGCAGGCAGCAGAGTGGTGAAAACCTCTGAAGCCGGCCTCCAGGGACTTCCAGTCTGCATACTTCTTTTCCCCAAGAGCCCAGTGTCCTCACTTCTCACCCGCCAGCCTTTTGTTTGAGTTACACTTACAATCCCTCCCATGGAGTCTCTGTGTCCCCTGTATCCATCTAATGAATTTCATGAAGACAGAATGTATTTCACATAGGAAATAAGATGGGGGCCTCCAGTCAGAGTTACAGCACAAGGGTACGTGAGCTCACAACAGGGGAGTGTAATACATGTGGTGTTGATTCTCTAATTCTCACAATAACAGGAAATGAAAAATCTTAGCACACCAGTAAACCTCTGAGAATGTTAGCTATTTCAATCTCATTAGAATCCAGGCTAATGCTAAATCTAATTAAAAACAACGATTCTGTCCCAGATTATTGCATCTGATATTTCCTCAAACCTTTTCTAAAAACCTGGGGTGTCCTCAGTAGGCCGCTCTCCCCCACCACTCCACATCCTTTGAGCCTCAATTTTAGATTTCTCCAGCTGCTGCTCAGTGATTGGTTCTGCACGGACACTGACCACTTTCAAGTAGGATCATTTCAATTGCACCTGGCTTCAGGCCCATGCCACCTGCCCTGGCCTCCTGCTCTGAGATTCCAGCCCTGACGGCAGGAAACTGTTCTAGAGTAATAAGTTCCAGGCTCTACTTTCTAGGGAACTCGGGGGAAATTACAATTAAACTATCCCATGGGGAAAAAAAGTCAAAAACTGGCAAGAGAAGAATAAAACAAAACATCTAAAAGAACATATGCTGAAGTCTGAGGAGAGTTTCCACTAAATCTATCATTGAGATTTATGTGTTAATAAACATATTCTTAGATTACATATATTCTGTGGGCCAACCAAGAATAATATAGAAAACCAAAATTGCCATGGAGAAGGGGAAAAAACCTTGGTTTAGCTCTAATATTTGCCCTTAGCTATGGGATACATGGTGGCCTTCCCAAAACCAACTGACCAAAATAACGCTTCTCTCCCTGCTTCGATGCACTTGTTGCTTTCTATATATTCAGAAACTGCAAAAGTTAATGAACAACATCGCCAGGAAGAGATGAGAATACCCAGTGGTGTACGGCATCTTCGTATACCTTGGTATCTGAGAAAAATGTTTGTAGTGAAGGGGCATAAAGTCTGATGGAGACTCATGCATGCTGGCAGGGAGCCGTCTTTTTTAAATTTGTGTTAATTACTGCTGATTCCGCTGTCTCGAGAGCACAGGCAGAGAATCTGACTACAGAAAAGTATCCATCCCAGCCCAGCAGACCCATCCCAGATGGCACAGCTGCTAGATACTGGATGGGGACTGTACATAGCACTCTGCCCTTAGGACCTAAATCTGAGAGGAGGAGTTTCCCAACAACTTGTAGACAGGGAGGATTGCTAGAAAGATATTCCCCATGTCTACAGAGAGATGTGAGACCTAGAGAGTTCTCCTCATCCAAAGAAGAGTGGACAACAAAAAGCAACATGAGAGAAAAGGAGTGTGTTGACAACTCAGAAAAATGTATACAGAAAACACAAGACCATTTTAGAAAAGCGTCTGTTAGGTGCATTGAAATAGTTGCAAGACAACAGGTCCTCGTGACATGAGTACCAAAAGCATAATGAAAAAATACAGTGGAATAAAGTCAAAGACAAAAATGACGTTAGATGATATAATTTTCTTGAGACCTAAAATGTAATTCAAAATTTTTAAAATTAGGCAAGGAAAAGCAAAGTTTGCATTACAAATCTTTGATGAGATGATGCACCACAGAATGCTCTCCTTGAGTTCAAAAAGTGAATATGATAAAGATATAGAGAGCTGAGATACAAGCTAATACATGCAGGTGACCTAAAGAAAAAAATTCAAGACTTAGAGCCCTTGAGGAGACAGTGTCAGGGACTGAGAGCTTAGGATTTGGATGGAGGCATCTGGGTTCAGACTCTCTCCTAGTTACCAGCTATGAGAGAATGAGGGCTTGAGAAAGCCCATTCCCATCCTGAGCTTCAGTTTGCTTATCTTTAAGATGAGAATAATAGTAGCTATTGTTATAATTAAATTAGATAATGTATGTAAATTGTTTAGCGGCACTTTAAGTACTCAATGAATAACTATTATCATCACCATTAAACACAATAATCAAAGACGTCCAAAGAAATTTTTCCTGAGGTCAAAAGAAAACAGCAGCATGTAAATCAAAAGAACTCACTATGTTCCAGACATGCTTAATAAAAAAAGCACATACCTAGCAGTAGCCAGGCTATGAAAACTCCTTATAACAACAACAGAAATAATAATATGCATACCAAATATGCTGACTCAGAACAAAAAACAGACTAGCCTCCAACTTTTCCTACAACTTTAAACACTTAAAGACAGTGAAAGAGAATAACATTCTCAAATTATGCCACTTATAAATTTCTCTAGAAAACATTACTCAAAGATGTTCTTGAGTTTACAGCCATGCCACCCTGAACGTGCTGGATCTCGTCTGATCTTGGAAGCTAAGCAGAGTCGGGCCTGGTTGGGAGTACTTGGATGGGAGACTACCTAGGAAGAACAGGCACTGTAGGCATTAAAAAAAAAAGTTCTTGCTTACTAAGAGATAATCAAAATCAAGAGGTCAAGAATGAGAAAGTCGTAGTATTAAAACCAATTAGTACAACTTCTGCAAATACATTTACAATATTCAATATTTATATGGACAGATATTATACACACACACACACACACATACACACACACACACTCACACACTAGTTATACATTCTACAGCCATTGAAGATTATGCTGGAAGGAGTAGAATGGCAATAAATTCCTCAGCACCTGAAGGGGAGTGCCATCTCTGCTTGGTTCTTGATTTTAAATAATGAAAAGAGGATTATTTATTTATTTGATAAACTATAAGCAAAGAGGTAGAATTTAGAACAGGATATGTATTTGTAACATTATTAATAAAATATACCAAAAGACAAAAATAGGAACTAGAAAGCAAAAAAACAAGATGAAAAGATAAAATATTAAATTTGACAATACATGAAAATAGGCTATAGTTTATTAAAGGAAAAATAAGATTTTAAAAAAATTAAAATAATTATGTTGAGAAAATGCCAAACGAGGGAGAGAAGGAAGGAAGAGAAGGAAGAAGGAAGAGGGGAAAGAAGATAAATAACAAACAAATGAGAAGATAAAGGCAAAATCAAGTATTATATTGGACAGATATATAAAGATATATAAATATAAAGAAAAGTTATTTGAAAATTTAAGGAGGATTTGACAAAAACAATTGTAGAACTTCATAAGCCATTGTCAATCTGTAAAGATGCAGTTGCCAGGATTATGGTATAGATGGTTCAAGTAATTAATAGGATTTATTAAGTAACATTTATTGATTAAGAATAAAGTATACTTTTTTCAAACATTTATAGAACATTTTCACAGAACAGTGAACACATTCTAAACTATGAAAAACTCAATAAGATTCAAATATAGAAATATTTTCTTATTGTAGTAAAAACATTATGAAATCTACCTTATTAACAAGTTTCAAGTGTACAGTAGTACAGTGTTGTTCACTACATGCGCTTTGTTGTACAGGTCTCGAGAACTTTTGTGTCTTGTCTGACCAAAACGCTATACCCATTGCATAGCAATTCCTCATTTCTTCCCCCTCCAGCCCCTGGCAACCACCGTTCTACTTTCTGTTCTGTGAGTTTGACTACTTTAGGTACCTAATATAAGTGGAATCATGCAGAATTTACACTTCTGTAACTGGTTGTGTCACTTAGCAAAATGTCCTCAAGATTCATCCATGTTGTGCATATGAGAGGATTTTCTTCTTTTTAAGACAGAATAATATTCCACTGTTTATATTACATTTTCTTTATTCATGCATCAATGGTCACTTAAGTTGTTCCCACCTCTTGGTTATTGTGAATAATGTAGCAGTGAACATGAGAGCGCAGATTTCTCTTATTTATCTTGTTTTCAATTCCTTTGGATAAATACCCAGAAGTAGAATTTCTGGATCATATAGTAGTTATATTTTTAGCGTTTTGAGGAACCTCCATACTGTTTTCCACAGTGGCTGCACAAATTTACATCCCATCAACAGGGCACAAGGATTCCCTTTTCTCCACATCTTTGCCGACACTTGTTATCTCTTGTCTTTTTGAAAATAGCCATTTTAACAGGCATGAGGCAGTGTTCCATTGTGGTTCTGGCTTACATTTCCCTGGTGATTAGTGACATTGAGCATCTTTTCATGTACCTGTTGGCTATTTGTATGTCTTCTTTGGGAAAATGTCTATTGAAGTCCTTTCCCCTTTTTGAAATCAGATTATTTGTATTTTGGCTACTGAGTTGTAGGAGTTCCTTATATATTTTGGATATTAGCCTTATATATGGTTTAAAAATGTGTTTCCCATTCTGTATGTTGCCTTTTCACTCTGTTGATGGTTTCTTTTGCTTCACAGAAGCTTTTCAGTTTGATATAATCCCACTTGTCTATTTTTGCTTTTCTGCCTGTGCTTTTGCTCTCATACCCAGAAATCATTGCCAACTCCACTGTCACGAAGCTTTTATCTTATGTTTTCTTCTAGGAGTTTCAGTTTCCGTTCCAGGTCTTATGTTTAAACTTTTAATCCATTTTGAGTTGACTTTGTGTATATTGTAAGAAAAGAGTCCAGTTTTATTTCTTTGCATGTGGATATCTAGTTTTCTCGCCACTTATTGAAGAGCATATCATTTCTCCCTGGTGTAGTCTTGGCAGCCTTGTCAGAGATCATGTGACCGTATGTGCATAGATTTATTTCTAGATTCCCTTTTCACTTCTATGGTTTATATGCCTGTCATTATGCCAGTACCATGCTGTTTTGATTATCATAGCTTTGTACATGTTTTGAAGTCAAGAATTGTGAGCCTCCACCTTTGTTCTTTCTCAAGATTGTTTTGGCTATTCAGGGTCCTTTGTGGTTCCATATGAATTTTAGGATTTTTTCTATTTCTGTAAAAAATGCCATTGAGATTTTGATAGTGATTATACTAAATCTGTAGATTTCTTTATAGTATGAACGCTTTCACAATATTAAATTTTTCAGTCCGTGAACACAATATGTTTTTCCATTTATTTATGTCTTTAATATTTTTCAGTAATGTTCTGTAGTTTTCAATGTAAAAGTCATTTGCCTCTGGTTAAGTTTGTCCCTAAGTATTTAACTCTTTTAATGCTATTATAAATAAAATTGTTTTCTTAATTTCCTTAATTTCCTTTCTAGATTGTTCATTTTTAGTGTATAGAAATGCAACTAATATTTGTATGTTGATTTTGTGTCCTGCAGCTGTGTTGAATTCATTTACTAGTTCTTGCTCTGGTCAACTCTTGATTTTAGAGGAAAAGCTTTCAGCTTTTCATCATTGAGTATCATGGTAGCTGTGGAGTTTTCATATATGGCCTTTTTATGTTGAGATAACATTCTTCTATGTCTAGGTTATCACGTGTTTTTATCATGAAAAAATGTTTTGCCAAATGCTTTTTCTGAATCTTCTGAGATTATTATGTGATTTTCATCCATCATTATGTTAATGTGGCATATCACATTGACTGATTTCTGTCCTTGCATTATAAGAATAAATCCCACTTGTTCATGATATGTGAATTTTTTTTACTCTATTGTCAAATTCAGTTTGCTACTATTTCATTAAGAATTTTTACATCTATAGTCATCAGAAATATTGGTCTATTGCTTTTTTTTCTTGCTGTGTCTTTGTTTGGCTTTGGTATGAGAGTAATGCTGGCCTCATCAAATGAGTTTAGAAGTGTTCCCTCTTCTTCAATTTCTGGAAGAGTTTGAAAAGGATTGGTATTAATTCTTCTTTAAATGTTGGTAAAGTTCTTCACTGAAGCCATCTAATCCTGGGCTTTTCTTCATTAGGATATTTTTGATTACTGGTTCAATCTCTATACTACTTGTGGATCTGCTTAGATTTTCTATTTCTTCATGACTCAGTCATGGCAGGTTCTATGTTTCTAGGAATTTATCCATTTCTTCTAGATTATCCAATTTGTTGGAATATAATTATTCACAGCAATCTCTTATAATCCTTTTATATTTCTGTGGCATTAGTTGAAATGTCATCTCATTTATTTCTGATTTTATTAGAGTCTTCTCTCTTTTTGTAGTCTAGGTAAGAGTTTACCAATTTTGTTAATTCTTTCAAAAAACCAAGTCTTAATTTTGTTGATTTTTTCCTGTTATTTTTCTACTCTCTACTTCATTTATTTCTGCTCTCACCTTTATTATTGTTTCCTTTTGCTAATTTTGGGCTTAGTTTGTTCTTCTTTTTCACGTTCATTGAGGTATAAAATTAGGTTGTTTGGGTTGTTTCTTTATTTTTTATATAGGCATTTACAACTATAAACTTGCCTCTTGGTACTGCTTTTCTTGTATCCATTAAGTTTTGGTACATTGTGTTTCATTTTCATTTCTCTCAAGACATTTTATAATTTTCCTTTTGATTTTTTCTTTAACCCATTGGTTGTACAGAAGTGTTAATTTCTACTTTTTTATGGATTTTAAAGTTTTCCTTCTGCTATCAATTTCTAGCTTTACTCCATTATGGTTAGAAAAGACACTTGACATAATTTCAATCTTTTTAAATTTGTTAACACTTATTTTGTGATCTCATATGTGAAATATCCTGGAGAATGTTCCATGTGCACTGAAGGAAAAATGTGTATTCTGTTTCTGTTGGGTGGAATTTTCTGTATATGTGTGGTAGGTCAATTTAATCTAAAGTGTGATTTAAGTCAGCTCCTTACTGATTTTCTGTCTGGGCGGTCTATCCATTATTGAAAGTGGGATATTGAAATCTATTATTGTTGCATTGTTTTCTATTTCTGCCTTTAGTTCTGTCAGTGCTTGTTTCATATATTTGATTGCTTTCATGCCAGGTGCATATTTATTTATAATTGTTATATCTTCTCATTGAATAATCCTGTATTATGATATAATGTCCTTCTTTGTCGCTTGTAACACTTTTTGACTTAAAGTCTATTTAGTCTGTTATAAATACAGCTGTCTCTGCTCTCTTTTGGTTGCCATTTGTATGGAATGTCTCTGTGTATGTTTCACATTGAGCCTATGTGTTTCCTTAAATCTAAAGTGAGTCTCTTATAAAGAGCATATAATTGGATCCTGTTTTTTTTATTGTTGTTCATTCAACCTTTCTACGTTTTTGTTTTTGTTTTTGTTTTTGTTTTTGATTGAGGAGTTTAATCCATTTACATTTAAAGTAATTATTGATAGGGACCAACTTACTTTTGCCATTTTGTTAATCTTTTTCTGCTCTGTAGTTTTTTTGTTCCTCTTGTCTTTTCTTGCTCTGTCTTTGCAATTCACTGATTATTTTGTAGTGATATGCTTTGATTCTTTACTTTCTCCATGTGTGTATCCTCTATAGGTATTTTCTTTGTGATTACCATGGAGCTTACATAAAACATTTATAACAATCTACCTTAAACTGATAACTTGTAAATATTTTTGTTTTATTTTACAATTTTAATTTTTCTAATTTGTGTCATTTTTTACCATGAGCATGTAGTATTTTAATAATTATAAATTATAAAGCTGTTGTCATTTTTAAAATAAATTAGGAAAGTGACATTCACCTGAGCAATCCTTGATTAGACAGATTGCATAACTAGGAAACAGGCTACTTTTGTGGCTCCTTTTTTTCCTACAGAAAGTTCTAGGAATGATTTAGGTCTAAAGTGGAAGCTAAAACGAAAACGAGAAACTCAAATTGTTTCTACTAGTACGAACAAAAAGTAGAAGAGATCCAGAAAAATAGAGGCAGATGAGAGAAAGAACAAAGAAAGGAGAGAAAAAAGTATTCTGTCTACTTGTGTTAACAGAAGAGATGATGGAAGAATATAGTTTCTGGAGGTGCGCTGTCCTGAGATGAATGATTCTGTACAAATCCAGGATTCTATCAGGCTTCTAAGAACTAGTCTTCTCTATTTGGTTGAAATGGCTGGAGTTCCACAAGCAAAAAGGAGACTTTTCAGGATCTTAGTTCCCAATTTTTCTAAGGGTTTAACTCAATTCAAATTACATTAAATATGTAGCACTGTTAATTGTTTGCTTTCAGAAGATGAAAGATGAGTAAGCTGAATGGTTACTATACATTTTTCAATTGAAAGTCACAAAGTTTACCAAAATTTCTTATTTCTGGGAAATATGCAAAGAGGCCATCAGAGACAAACAAAATAAAACAAAATTATTTTTTTAATTCCACATTCATAGACATTAACATACATATCTTGAAAGTTACCCTGTACACACTCATCTTTACAGGATGATTCATCAGGGCTAACTGTGCATATGATAACCACTTGGTCAAGAATCTTTCTCAACCTTATATTTGAGGAATACAGAACATAGTTCTATAAAGTGGAGAGTCACAGACATCTTTCCTCATGAAATTGTATAAGAGATTTTTTTAAAATAGACTATGACATTCTGTTAGCTAATTACCCCAGAATTATCTACCATCCAGGTGAATCTGAATTAATCTTTCAACCTAACAAATTTAGATAAAAGATGTGGGAAAGGAATAAAACATTCACACAGTCGAATGCTTTATAATAACTCGGCTAAGAAAAAAAAAAAAATACACCTAGACATGAGTATGTGACAAAAGAGAGAACCCCAGCAAGCTTTTAGCCTGGGAAATTAAGAAGGAGACAGCACAAAACCTGATATTTTCAATTAACACCCTATATGTTTCTTCAATCCCATGACCTGTCTGAAATTAATGAAACCTTTTCTACATGCTACCTCAAGTTGTACAAATCAATCCAGGGTGTGAGAAAGAATAGAGCGAACAAATTCTTCTCCCTGGTCATTGGCACTGATATAAATATTACAGTCATGAAATAAAAAACACAAGAAAATAACATAAACCACATCAAAACATCCCCGTGGGGACTGCACAAAAGAAGTCTGGATTCAAGTGGATTAAGTTCAAAGCTTATTTTAAAGACCGTCTATTGCTCAGATCAAATCATCGTAATGGCTATGATTAATTCTTTTTTCCCAAATAACTTCCTTGCACCCCTATCCCAAAATATAATTTCTGTTGCAGACTTCTCATAGCCCCAAGGAGGAAAAAACTATTGATCAGTGTTTTGTTCAATTTTAATTAGGATTGGAAAGGTACTTGCACCGAGTTTAAATTTCCTATGTCCACAGTGTATTCATGAATATCAGAAAGGGCTATTAGACTCTCCTGTGATAATCTCTGTAGATGTTTTAATCACACAATCTGTGGTTTTCAACCAAAATTTCAGTTCTTGTCACATCTTTTGACACTGATGGGGGGTATGGATTGGAGAGAGATGACAGTAATTGAATTTGGAGTTGATGTTGTGAAGTCTGTTGAAGCCAGAAACAAAAAAACAAAAAAACCACTTTACTATCAATTCAGAAAAATAATCTTATTTTTAAAACCCTACTTTAAAAAGAATAAAATACTATTTTTCTTGTTTATCCATTTGTACTTCTGGTATAATTCATCATATAGCCTTTATGGACAACTCTGAGAGAAATTGTTCTTATATATATGTAAGCATTGAATAAGAGTGATCATTTCATTCCTGCAACATTTGCATTACTGGTCATGAGGTTCTCATTGCTTCACCTTATTCATGTGCATATGACACAATTCTATGTGGCAGTAAAGCATGTTGTGAAATGTGTAGGGAATTAGAACGTAAGTAGAAAGCCAAAGCAAGGTAGAGAGTTTCAACCAATGTTTGAAAGAAGACAAAATCTATGAAATGAAGAGACAATGTCTATTAGCTAGTAAAAGCTGAAAAAGGGCAAATTCTTGTGTGATGTGGGGGGCTCTACACCATTCCTGGCTGAGTTCAGACAAAGAACAATTCTTGGAAAACTCTCACACTCCTTCCCGTTTTCTTTATGTTTACCTCCCATCCTCACTACCCTTCAACACTCTAATTTCTTTCTAACAACAAGCTCTGTTCCATTCTTTCCCTTCCCTTCCATCTTGAAAGATTTCATTTCCCTGGTTAATATTTTTCCACTTCATTTTAATACCCTTTCTACTTACTAATCAATAGCATCCTCTCCGTTTTATGCCAACAACCTAAATAAATGCCCCCCAATTTCTAACCTTCATTTTCATCATAATTTCTCATAATCTGACTCTTGTCCTTCCATTAATGTAGGGAGGAGACAAGAGAACTAAAAGTTAAATCAAGTTATATTCAGAGACTGCAATATGCTCTACAATCAGCTCTACAGCCAGACCATAAGGAAACCCGCAGGACAAAGAAAGATTTCTGCTGGGATTGCCCACACTCTAAAGGGAAAACAAAAACAAAGTGTTTAAGACCTGCTCTACACACAATAAAATCATTCATTTTCTACAGCTAAACCATGGGGAACCTATGGATCAAAGGCTGGGAACTGCCAGCAGGACGTTCGTGCTATATATTCTTACCTTTTTGGGCTACATACTCTTATCTTTTCACACTGTATGCCCATGCCATCAAGGGAAAATGGGTAACAAGTCTTTAAAACCATAATTCATAGAAACTAAGAATGATACATAAACTGAAAACCCAGAGCACTCAGGGTCCCTCTCAGTCTTTTTTTCTGTCTCACTGTCTTTCTCTCTCTCTGTCCCTCTGAGACTCTCGCACTCTTTGTCTGTGAGAGGAGGCCACGCTCTGTCTGTGGAGCGTTACCCCTTCTCTAATAAAATTTCCTTTTGACTCTAAGTAGGGTGTGTTCCTGCACTCAGCCAAGAACACTTTTTCTCTCGATTCAGGGTCACTCGGGGAATTTGCTCTGTCCTGCATCACCATCATCACCAGTGACCTCTTCTGTTTCCCACATCTCATGACTTTCTGTCAGTCAGTGTCACCGATATTTCTGGATCATATTCGTTACTAGAGACTCTACAAGACACAGTCTTTTCTCCTGGCATTTTAACTTTCATTATTCTCCTCCAACCCATCTCAGTACTTCTTTCTCTTTTTAAGAGGAATACTAATTAAGATGATTATAAAAATTAAAATCGATGTTTATGGCATTTTAATGTATATATTATATGCTTATTTACTTGCCTTATTTGAGTCTCCAACACTCTTTCTCACTGGTTTGCTTCCTCACTAAGCTTAAGTGTTAAGATTTCAACCATAAAACTGTTGAGATTAGATACCAAAATTACCTCTTCAGTCCCAATCTCCTACCTCTGCTCTAGTTTCTTATTTCAAACTATTTTCAAATCATTTCTTCTTGGACGTTTGCTTAATGAATCGAATTAAAATCATCCACATTAAACATATCTTCTCCCTTCCACCTAATGTGCTCCACCCACAGGAAAGAGAATGGAGGACAAAGCAATAATCTTCCACCTTATTCCAGTACAGTAACCAGTGATGTGCAACAAAGGCAAGTTAGGCAAGAAAAAGTCCCATCTGTTTCTCCCAATCCATTTTTCTTCATCCCTGCCCTGAGACAAGAGCCATTAAGCACAGAACAACATGAAATGTGGACAAACAGGTCCCAAATAGCCAAGATTAATCTTACGCAAGTGGGCTTGATCCTCAAAATAAACAAATTAGGTTGGTAAACAGTGTGGAGAGGATGGCTTTAGAGGCAGATAGCCCTAGAATTGGCTTTTAACAAATTAAATGGAATTTCTAAAGTGAATGGAGAGGTTTCAAGAGGGTCGAAGCATCAGGAAAAACCCCAAGCTTAGAGAATAATGGCTTATGTTTTCCTCAAACTGCCTGGGAACATCACGCAGCCTAAAAGTGCAGGAAAAAGTGCAGTGAATGTCTGCACCACCAAGAACTGAACTGCTATGAGAGTGCAGACACGCACATACACTTATTGATTATTCCTAGTGCTCTGTTAGGGAGGGGACTATAGCAAATGGTGGGCTAGAAAAAACCACCCTGCCAGCCTGGGGCAGGGAGTCGGATTTCCTAGCCAAGGAAAGTGCTCCAATGCCAAGAAAGGGATCTGACAAATTATTTCTCATGGATATCTCTGCTCTCAAATATATTTTACTATCTTATGCAGAAGATGTGGGATATGACCAGTAAAAGGTGTACACCTGCATTCTCTTTACCTTTGCCCCTAAGTGGAATTTCTGTTTTAATCGTCTTGTTTTTCTTTTACTGTTGAATTTTAGCGCAGTTAGTTTTGAGTGAGTTTTTAAATTTAGTTTATAAATCGTGTAATTGTGATGATCATGGTATGTTGCAGCATGTTTGGAATTGGCTATATGGGAAGAGGGAGATGTGTGAATCAGGCAGCCAGGTGATGAAATGTAGTAGATACCTATTAAAGTGTCTTTCAAGACGGCTTTCAAACGTATACAATAGTCCCCTTATCTGTAGGGAATACAGTCCGAGAATTCCAGTGGATACCTGAAACCATGTACAGTGTCAAACCCTATATAAACTAGGATTTTTCCTATATATACATATCTATGAAATTTTTAATTTATAAATTAAGCACAAGAAGAGATTAACAACTAATAATGAAATAGAACAATTATAACAAAACACTCTAATAAAAGTTGTTAAGTAAAGTAAGTATTAAGTAAAATGAGGGTTACTGGAACAAGCACTGCGATACCATGACAGTCGATGATAACCTAAATGGCCGCAAAGTGACTAACGAGGGGTACTGCACACAGCAGGGAGATGCTGGACAAAGGGATGATTCACGTCCCACGTGGGACAAAGTGGGACAGGACAAGATTTCACCACGCTACTCAGAATGACATGCAACTTAACACATGAATTGTCTATTTCTGGAATTTTTTATTTAATATCTTTGGACCAAGGTCAACCACAGGTAACTGAAACTGAGGAAAATGAAAGCACAAATAAGAGGAAACACTGTATTTTCAACCCACAGAGGAAGGCCCTGGGAAGGCATGTGGCTATTATGTGATGCACCCCTTCATCATAGTTAAGGGGAACTGGAGTAGACAAACTGTTATACACATAGTGAAACACACAAAAAATACACACAATTTTAAAATGGTATTACAGGTTCCATGAGGAAGTGGAACTAATATTTCTGTAGCCTGCATGTAGCGTAGTGCTCAGACATACAGGCATTTAAATGACGGGGTCATTTTAGAAGGAAACACAGCATACGTAAGTATAAGGCAGTGAATTCAGAATGTGTGGGCTCTGTGTTGGCGCACTGAGTAGTAGCTTCATGACGGATGGATAGTAGGGTTACTGAAGGGGTGTAGAAGGAGAAGAGAGTGAACTTCCAAAGCTACCGCCTTAGTAAAGAAATCAGAACTATAAACCATTTAAACTGTGAAAGATTTATTAACCTCTGTTACTTCGAGTGTGTTTTCTCAAGCTGTGTCTGTGTTATAAATGCCTAGAAATGCAAAGGCCTGTCTCCTTGTGTTCAGAAACATTGGCAAAGAGAAGAACTCAGACCATGTCCTATCTGCAACCACTCTGAGGTGGTAAGGGGAAAGTCACATGGGAGAGAGTGAGAAGGAACAGATAAAGAGGAAAATAAAGTAAGCTAAACCCCTATAGCAAGTGAAAATTAAGAAAGGCCAAGCTGAAAGACTTGGGCCTGAAAAGTCATCCTGGAGTTTAACAATACAAAGGCCCTTTCGTCCTAGGAAGGAAAGGGGTCAGTAGATGGAATTACAGGTTAAGGAGCTCTGGAGCACAGAAAAGCAATCGATCTTCAAATTCCAGAGTGCAAGTTGCCTCCTCTCCTGTGGAAGTGGAAGCAGTCACGAGCAATAAGGATAAAGAGAGAAAATAAATAACAGTGGTCTGAGACCAAATCTATATTCAGAGGTTGGCAAAAGTGAAGAACGCACACACACACACAGACACACATGAAAAGGCGCCGTCAGAAATAGGAGAAGCTATGCAGGCACAAGAGCCAAAGACAAAGAATGGTCCAGGAAGAAATGATGAAATATCAAAGAACGTTGCAGAAAAGTAAAGGAGGTCAGGAACTGAGAATGGTCAAGATGAAGGTCATTAGCATGACCCTGTCTGTCTCTGGCAGAAGAAAGTCGGTGAGAGGAAGTATGAGTGGAATAAGGAGCAGGCTTTATGGGAAAGCACAGATGTTACACAGAGAGATACATTCACCTTGGCTTCTTGAGGTACACGGATAAACATAGGCCAGAATCGTAACTCATGTCAAAAATGCTTAGTGGCTGCCTATTATAATGGAATTGAAGTGCCTTTCTTATCTTAAGCCTGATCTGCAAGGCCCTCAACAATGGGATCCCAATTTCTTCCTCCCCATCTTACTTTCTTTACTCTTACAGAAACTCTTGACTGCATCCTAAAGGGAGAACTCACTTTTTTAAAAAGTAACTTGTACTTTTCTACCCCTAAGCCTGTGATCTCACTGACCTGTTCAAAATGTCTTCCATTTCAATGCCACTTTTCCTCTGTTTGTCTTTAAATCAGCCCATTCAAGAGATATTTGGCATCAAACCTAAGAACAGGGGTTCCACAGTCTGACTAACTGGCTTCCCTCCTGGTCTCACCGCTTACTAGATGCATGACCTTCATCAAGATGCTAAATGTCCCTGTGCTTCAGCTTCTTTACCTCCGAGAGGGGAATAATGGCACCTTCCTCTTAGGGTCATTGTAAGGCTTATATGAGATAAAATCAGTAAAGCACTTAGAATAGTGCCTAGCATAAAAAGAGCTTTCAATAAATGTAATGTTAGCTTTTATTAATCATGAAGCCTTCCTTAATAACCCTACTTGGAAGTTATCTTTTTTGTTCTTTTAAGCAATATGGTCTGGTCTACTTACCTGGTCATTAGGTTTTACTATTTGATATTTACTATTATCATTCTATTTGCTTTTCTTTCTTTCTCTTTTCAATTGGATTACAAGCTCTTTGAGGAGAGAAGCCACATCTCACAGCTCCTATCTACTCCTTAGTACCTAGAATATTCCTTTGCAATACATAAATACCTACAAACACTTAGATGATATATTTCCAAGTCATCTGTAAAAATCCAATAAAGAGAGATTTTATTAGGGACCTGCTTATATATAACTTGTTATATACAAAGACTCTCGAATATCTAAGAATATTATTCAAATATTCAGATCTGTAATGTAATTAACTTTGACAAAACTAATAACAAGTAGAACCTGTGTGTGTGCGTGTGTGTGTGTGTGTGTGTGTGTGTGTGTGTGTGTGTGAATCTCAGATCACTGAACCACTAGGAGCTGACCACAGCCCAGAAAATCAAAGAACAAGCTTTAAATCTTATTTTCCTCTTGACTACTTTTTATAAGTACTACTTGAATTAATCTTCTTCCACTAGGAAAGAAAGTATATGTTAGCAGACTTTATTCCATCATTGAAAGGTTATGAAGGAAAACAATAATTTCATAGGAGATGAGATGAGACATAAAGATATTGTTAGATGCTATCCTATTTAAGTCATTTTGTCTTTCCAGAGCTGGGAAAGGGCTGCGTGTGGGAGGGAGGGTGAGCAGCCCTGTCTCATCCTCTCCCACAGACAGGAGGCAGGAGGGTTTCTATGACCCTGTGCAGAAGAAAGCCCGGAACCCCAGCAGCTGCCTTTCTTCTCAGCCTTCAGAGCAACCTTGCAAATGATAGTTCAGACCTTCAGAGCAACCTGGCAAATGATAGAGATCAGGAAACTGAGGCTGAAAGTTAAATAATATGTCCAAACACATCTTGGTAATGATTGTACCTAAAATTGTCAGATTCCAAACCTGCTCTTTTTCCCAATCACATTCTTCTCCCCTAAAATCATGGGCTTTTCTAATATTTAATGTCACTAGTAAAATCTTCAAATTAGGAGAAGCTTCAGTTATTAAAGTCTAGACATGCCCCATCCACATTTTTGTAAAATCTAATCTAAATTGATGGCGATTATGATAATAAAATCTTTACTCTTGGTATCCACCTGCCTGGCAGTGAGTATTGAAGCGCTCTTCACACTTTAAGGATATGGTCTAATTAGTCCTCACAATCCCTGAGAAAGCGTAGATTACCTCCATTCTACAGAGGAGGAAGTTCAGGCTCACTGGTAGAAGACAGAGCCAGAAAATGCTATGTCGTCTGCTGGTCTCACAAACCATGTTCTTAACCAAAGCTATTCTGCAAACAGCCAGGAAAACCTGACTAAAGTTTCTGTGAAACAGAACAACTTCTATCCCTCTATTAAAAGTGAAATTTCCTGTCATGGCAGAACTAGTGTCCACAAATATTTCTGGTTTGCTGAGTTACGTGTCTGGTTCACTGAGTTACATGGTTAATCTCAAAGAACCACATTTTTTTTTCCTACTATTAAAGAGAACTTCTATTTTTCCAAGGATTTTCAAAATCAAAAGTAGGCATCCAAACAGTTCTGGATTAAGGCAATCAGAGTAGCAAGTGAAAATTCCCACGAGTGGGAAGCAGGGCAGACCTCGGCTATTTCCTGGCCTGGGTCTGGAAATTTCGTGTAGATCACCACTTCAGGTGAAATATCAAGGTAAGAAGCAGGATCCAAAGTCAAGAAACCAGCTGCCAGGAAGGCCTCTGTCTACTTGAGAGTCTGTTTACAGTGAGGATTTTCCTGACACTGCCCGACTTTATACTCAAAGCCAGCAGTGTTTTCTGCTTTTTTTCAATCTCCTACCTACTAAGTTAATAATAGCTATATTCATGCAATTACTAGGTGACAACTCCCTAGAGAAAATAGCTGAAGAGGAAAATTCTTACCTCCTGAGATTGCTGGGAAGTAATTAAAAACATATGCCTTTGTACTCATAAAATATCCAGACGCTAGGAGACATTAAGTCCAAAGAGAGTATAACATGCAAACCTTAAAGTAAATCTAGTAATAATAAATAAATTAACTAAATGATCAAATATAACATCACCAATAATGAGACAAACTAACATCTGGTGCTTTACAATGTCATACTCTGGGGACAAAGCATCACCCATATAGTACTCCTGACCGAAATGTAAACAAAATGTAAACTTGACTCTCATTATGAAGGAACAGACTAATGCAAACTGAAGGGCATTTTGCAAAACAACTAGCTTGAACTAAAAAAAAAAAAAAAAAAAAAAAAAAAAATACCATTATTATGAAAGATAAAGATGATAAATTAGATAAATAGATAGATAGATAATGATTAGGGAACTCTTCTAGATTAAAAGAGACTGAAAAGAAATAACAGCTAAATACCATACGCAATTCTTAATAGAATCCTAGAATTTTTTTAAAACAAAAAGTGAAATCTGAATATGGATTATATATTAGATAATAGTGCTATATCAAAGTTTAATTTCCTGAATGCAATAACTGAAATTTATTTATCTAGGAGACTTTACTATTCCTAGGAAATAAATGCTGAAACATATATGTATGTTGGAGGGAAAAATCACAGAAAATAAATTTATTTACTTGAACTAGGGTAGTTGCAATTCCGACATTAATGGATAAATTAGCAGCCCTGGACAGCTGTATTGGAGTAAACTACTTCATTCAACTCATTTATTCAATAAACTGTGTTGATTGTCCATCATACATCATGCATATGCCAGAATGAAAATATAAAAATAAATAAGTTGTTAATCCTGCTCTCAAGGAGCTTACTTTCTAGTTTGCCATATAAGTTATCAAACTCTAACACCATACTTCTTTATAGTATGTTTTGTTGAAGTATTAAATTATCTCATTTTCTCATGAGACAAAATTCTAATGAGAACAAATTTTAAGATTAAACGATGTGTTGGCAATGGCCAAATAGGCACTTGGCATCTATTTCCATTCTTTTTCCTTTGCCTTCTTATGAGCTCTCCCCTAGAGAATGGAAAACTATAATCTTCATTTCTCAGACATCCTTGTAGCTAAAGCTATACATGCAAATTAATTTCTGTCAATTAGATACACTCATGAGATCTGGAAGGTGGAAGAGAATTAGAACACAATTCCTGTTAGCTAGTGCTGGCAGTTATGGTCAAAGAGAGGGTGGCAGTTGTGATGACAGGACTCGAGCTTTCCAGCGTCTGGTTATTGGTTTTTCCTTGGTCAGGTGACAGTTGTGGCAGCCATGGGATAGGGGATGGGAGATGGGAGGCAGTAGCATCTTTCTGACTCCAGGAGTGAGGCCACGGTGATGTGTCCTAAAGTCATCACTTAGCTAATCATTACTCCCTGACTCTCACTCCTCCAAATTTTCAAAATATTTTGTACACTTCTAACACCCTCTATTGTATCTCTTACTGTTTATTGCTGGATGTTTCAGGTGTTCGAAGAAATCTGTCTACTAAATTAGAGCATAAACACTTCCCAGCCCTGTTTGAGGTCTGAGAATTATTTGTCCTATTGTTTGGCCTGTAGTTCTTTGCTTGCTCTAGTAGGATTTTGTTGCATTCACACACAGTTTTCGCCAAAGACATTGTGGATTCTTATGCAGCTTTCTAGAACACTTGCTCTGGTCAACTCTCTCCTCTCCAGTACTCTGCCCCACGCATTCTGCCTAATTGCCTCAGCCTCCCTGAACTCTGACCTGACTCCACTGTTCAGTGACACCTCTGCGCTCTGTTTGGGTTCACTTCCCTTTTGCTGCAGTGTGGAACATGTCTGTAGGCAGAAATCTGGGACAGTTATAGGGATAATCTCACCTGTTTTCCTTTTCTTAAGGACCACAGCTCTGCTCTGCAGGTAAACCAATGTTTGAAAACCATTGTTCAACGTGTTTTGAACGTTGTTTACAGTTTTCTAGTTGTTTACAGTGGGAGGGCATTTCAAGTATTAGTTATGCTGTCATGGTCAGTCATGGAAATAATTGAAATTTTAAAAGAGAAAATTTTAGAAATTTTTAAAATAAAACCTTTGAGAGTAAACTTCCTTCAATTCACTTTATAGAACTCAATGAGAATTTATATTCAGAATGATGATCCAGAAGCTCCACGATATCTACAGTATTGAATAATCTACATTAAAAGTATTAGAGCTATTTTTTAAGAGTGAACAAGATAGCATAAAAAACATTTTTTGAAGGCTAAAATAATCACTTTTGGTTTTTTCAGTTCACTAGAAAATTACATTCATATTCTATTACCTGAGTATTCTGGTAAATAAAGTGTTTTATTACAGTATGTTGTTATTAACACTTTAATCATTAATATTTTCCATACTTATTATGTGTATGTTTTACTTTTCATTTACCCAGGGCTGTGTGTGAATATTAAAGTATATTTTTCATGTCTTTGATAAGTCGTTTTGGGAACAAATTCCGCTTTCTCTTTCTGCATAGCAGGGCAAGGAGCATCATTAAAAAAAAAAAAAAGTCATCCCGTTTATTTCCCTGAGTACATAATTGTCCACAGTGAGTTTCCTGAAAAAGAGTTGTACTTGGACACTAGAAAGAAGAAAACTCAAATTGTGCCAAAATGAAAAATCGAATCAGTGCCCTAGTAGGCTGAAATGGTCTTCTCTGCCCTCAACTCAGCACTTGGCCTACTTTTTTTCTTAAGATTTTGTTTCTGGCTCCCAGTTTGTCATTTCTGTAATGGGCTTTTAAATGACTTTTTCTTCAGGAAGGTAGCATTTATCATGGTGGTAGAAAGAGCCCCAGGATGGTTCTTGGGAGAACTGGGTTATAGCCTTGCTGGTTCTCTGCTTCTATGAGCTGTGTGATTTGGGGGAAATTATTTACCTTGTCTGAGGTTTGGAATAGAACAAGAGTTTTTTTTTCATTCTGTTTTCTTTTGCTCGTTTGTTTTGGCAGTGGTTTTTAAGCAGCAGAATACTGTATCTAAAATAATATTTCATGAAAGTGCAATGTGTAAGAAATAAATGTGGATCTTCCCTGATGGATGAGAAGCTTGAAGGTTCTGAGGCTCCTCCTCCCTGCCCAACTGGCCGCGAGGGTGCCTTAAAGGCAGCCCAGAGCTCCCAAGAGAAGAGTGTAAAATCCTCGGAACTGTATGAACCACCTTTCAGTTATAGCTTCTTTCGATTTCAGATTTCTGTGACGTTTTGTTGCACTCTATACCTTTCGACCATGATAGCCCAAAGGACCATTTCTTCTTTTAAGAAAGGCACTATCACATCAGAGAAAAATATGAGTTGAGTAGTCTTGTCTCTGCCTCCTCTTCGCTGAAAGATCTTGAATACAAAACTTTTTTTGTTTATTTTTGTTTTTTCCCAGTTTTACTGAGATATCAACATACAACATTATAAAAGTTTTAGGTGTACACCATAATGAATGACTTGACTTACATATATTGTAAAATGATTATCACAAGCTTCATTAACATTCATCATCTTATATAAATACAACATAAAATAAAAGGAGAAAAAATATTTTTTTCTTTAGAATTTTTCTCAACGGCTTTCACATATACTGTATGGCACTGTTCACTACAGTCACTATGTTGTATATTACAGCCCCAGTACTTATTCATCTCATAACTGGAAGTTTGTACCTTTTGGCCTTCATCCAATTCCCCCTCCCCTATTCCCTACCTATGGTATCTGCAAATCTGGTCTCATTTTTTTTTTAGATTCCACATATTAATGAGATCATATATTTGTCTTTCTCTGACTGATTTAACTCATTTAGCATGATGCCCTCAAGGTTTATCTATGTCGTCTCAAATGTCAGGATTTCCTCATTTTTTATGGCTGAACAGCATTCCATCGTATATATGTACCACATTTTCTTTATTCATTCATTCGTCAATGGACACTTAGATTGTTTCCATGTCTTAGCTATTATAAACAATGCTGCAGTGAACATGAGGATGAAGCTCTTTCTTCGACATAGTGATTTCCTTTCCTTTGGATGTGTTCCTAGAAGTGGGATTGCTGGATCATATGGTAGATCTGTTTTTAATTTTTGAGGAAGTTTCATACTGATTTCCATAGAGTCTGTACCAATTTACAGCCACACTAACTGTACACAAGGGCTCCCTTTCTCCACACCCTTGTCAGCACTTGTCATCTGTCATTTTTCATGATAGTCTTCCTAACAGGTGTGAAGCGACATCTCATTGTGCTTTTGATTTGCATTTCCCTGATAATTAGTGATGCTGAGCACCCTTTCATGTAGGTACCTGTTGGCCATTTGAATATCTTCTTTGGAAAAAATGTCTATTCAGATCCTTTGCCCATTTTTTAATTGAATTATTTGTTTTTGTTTGTTTGTTGCTATTGTGTTATATAAGTTCCCTGTATATTTTTGAATTTGACCCCCTTATCAGAGATATGGTTTGGAAATACTTTTCCCATTTCATAGTTTGTCTTCATATTGTTGATTTTTTTTAGTTGGATATAGTCTCACTTGTTTGCTTTTTATTTTGTTGCTTGTTCTTTATGTATTGCTGCCAAAAAATCATCGCCATGACTCATAATAAAGAATTTTTTCTGTTTCTCCTAGAGAATTATGGTTTCAGGTATTGCAGTTAAGTCTTTAATTTATTTTTCAAGTTAATTTTTGTGAATGGAATAAGATAGTGGTCTAATTTCATTCTTTTACCTGTAGATATCCAATTTTCTTAGCATCATTCATTGAAGAAATTGTCTTTTCTCCCTTGGATATTCTTGGCTCCTTTGTCAGATATTAGTTGCCCATGTACACTTGGTTTTATTTCTGGGCTCTTTGTTCTGTTTCTCTATGGTCTGTTTTCATGACAGTACAATACTGTTTTGACTATTATAGCTTTATAGTATAACTTGAAATTAGGAAGTGTGTTGCCCCTCACTTTGGCTATTCTGGGTCTTTTGTGATTCCATGTAAATTTCAGGATTTTTTTTTTTCACTTTTATAAAGATTGCCACTGGAATCTCAATAGGCTTTGTATTGAATCTGTAGATGGCCTTTGGTTGTATAACATATTAATAGCATTATTTCAATCTATGAACATAAGATACCTTTACACTTCTTGTGTCTTAATTTCTTTCATCAATATTTTGTATTTTTCAGAGTAGAGTTTTGTATCTTTCATCTCTTTGGTTAAATTTATTCCTAAATATTTTATTGTTTTTGATGCTATTGTAAATGAAATTATTTTCTTTATTTCTCTTTCAGATAAGTCATTGTTAGTTTATAGAAACACCACTGATTTTTGTATGTTAATTTTGCATCCTGTAACTTTGCTAAGTTCGTTCTTTAGATCTAATAGTTTTCTAATGGCATCTTTATGATTTTCTATACATAAAATCATGTCATCTGCAAATAAAGACAATTTAACTTCTTCTTTTCCAATTTTGATAACTTTCATTTATTTTTCTTACCTCAGTGCTCCGACTAGGATTTCCAGTTCTATGTTGAATAAAAGAAATGAGAATGAGCATCCTTGTCCTTTTCCTGATGTAAGAGGAAAAGCTTTCAACCTTTCACCATAGAGTACGATATTAGCTGAGGGCCTGTCATATATGCACTTTATTATGTTTAAGTATGTACCTAATTTAAGACCTTTTTATCATGAAGGGAGGTCAAATTTTTGCCAGATATTTTTTTATTCTGCATCTATTGAGATGATTATTCTATTAATATGATCTATCATATTGATTGATTTACATATGTTGAACCATACTTGCATCCCTGGGATAAATCCCACTTATCATGGTGCATGATCCTTTTAATGTGTTGCTGAATTCAGTTTGCTAACATTTTATTGAGAGTTTTTGCATTTACATGTATCAGAGATATTAGCCTACAGTTTTCTTATTGTGTTCTTTTTGGGCTTTGGTATGAAGGTAATTGTAGCATCCCCTCCTCTTCAATTTTTGATAAGAGTTTGAAAAGAATTAACATTAAGTCTTCTTTACATGTTTGGTGAAATTCACCAGTGAAGCCAACTGGTCCTGAGCTTTTTCTTCTTTGTAAAATTTTGATTACTGATTTAATCTTCTTACTGATCTATTTGTCTATTTAGATTTTCTATTTCTTCCTGATTCAGTCTTAATAGGTTGTATTTTTCTAATACTTTTCCAATTCCTTATAGGTTGTCCAGTTTGTTGGTATATAGTTGTCCATAGTAGCCTCTTATGATTCTTTGTATTTCTATGGTGTCAGCTATAATGTCTCCTTTTGATTTATAATTTTGTCGATATGAGGTTAGTCTAGCTAAAGGTTTGTCGATTTATCTTTTCAAAGAACCAATTCTTAATTTGGTTAATCTTTTCTATTGTTTCCTGTTCTTTATATCATTTATTTTTGCTAAATCAATTTCAGTTAATTTTACATTACTTGCAGACAAAAGTGAACTAACATGTACAAAGTATGTTACACAACTCTCTTTATATTTCAGGTTACTTGGTTCTTATGGTGAAAGAGATTCCGAAAGAGAAACAATGTTATAATGAAAGTAGTAGAATAGAGTCAAACAAATTTGGATGTTAGTCTGGACTCCATCACTTACAAACTCTGTGACCTTGGGCTTATTACTAAGCATCTCTGAATGTTAGTTTCTTCACCGATAAGATATCTACCCTTTCTATTCAAAAGGAAGATAAATACGCTTAACCAAAAATAAAGGATTCTTATTAAAGGAGAAGTGCAGAACAGAGCAGACAAATTTTGCTTTAATTTTAATGCTTTTCCTAGAAACAGTTCTCCCTACCCATTTTCAGTCAGAAATGCTCAAAAAATTCTGTAGAATACAAATCTATACACCGTGTACTAATTTAAATATATTTCTAATACAACAGAATTTTGTAAAGGGGCAAAGTGACTTCGAATGGAGTGCTGTAGGCACAATGCTCTCTAAATTACATCGTATGAAAAAGTAAAGGATATTTCAGACAAAATAAATCACGTTGGTGCATTTCAGTACCTCTCTATAATTAACATTCAGGGGAACTTCATTAGGTGATTATGTTATCACTGTGAAATATTACTTGGTTAAAAATATAATTCTGAAACTGTAATATATAACCTGAATGCTTTGGGCAATGGAATTACTTTCCTCTAGGACCTCAAGGTACTTGGCAAACATTTATTCACTTCTGCTCTGCCTCTGTAAGTCAGGTCAGAGTTTTTTATGGATGAGAAAATTAAGATCCATGGAGCATTTGGAAGACTTGGTCATGACAGTTCATCATATTTCCAACACTGAAATGAAGAAGATTATATAAAGTTACTTACATCCATTTCTTATCAATCTACCATCCTGTCCTCGGTATGAGTATTACATAGGTACAGAATTACATAGGTACAAAAGGATACCTTTCTAAAGTATCAGAGTTGGGATCCTGTTATGGGTTGAGCTATGTCCCC